>NC_135920.1:16334199-16339199 GCF_964058835.1 Carex rostrata | reverse complement strand
TCGGTCTTACGGGCGCCTCCACGCTTAGACGCCCTGCCCGATCGTGTTTCGCCGGCTTTACGGCTGGGGATTTCAACCCGCATCGGTCTCTGCGGGGCGCCTCCACGCTTAGGCACCCCGCTCAACCGTGTTTCGCCGGCTTTACGGCTGGGGATTTCAACCCGCTCGGTCACTGCGGGGCGCCTCCACGCTTAGGCGCCCCGCTCAACCGTGTTTCGCCGGCTTTACGGCTGGGGATTTCAACCCGCGCGGCTACCCGCATCGGTCTTACGGGCGCCTCCACGCTTAGACGCCCTGCCCGAACGTGTTTCGCCGGCTTTACGGCTGGGGATTTCAACCCGCTCGGTCTCTGCGGGGCGCCTCCACGCTTAGGCGCCCCAATGAACCGTGTTTCACCGGCTTTACGGCTGGGGATTTCAACCCGCGCGGCTACCCGCATCGGTCTTACGGGCGAAACTCCACGCGGAGTCGCCCTGCCCGAACGTGTTTCACCGGCTTTACGGCTGGGGATTTCAACCCGCTCGGTCTCTGCGGGGCGCCTCCACGCTTAGGCGCCCCGCTCAACCGTGTTTCACCGGCTTTACGGCTGGGGATTTCAACCCGCTCGGTCTCTGCGGGGCGCCTCCACGCTTAGGCGCCCCGCTCAACCGTGTTTCACCGGCTTTACGGCTGGGGATTTCAACCCGCTCGGTCACTGCAGGGCACCTCCACGCTTAGGCGCCCCGCTCAACCGTGTTTCGCCGGCTTTACGGCTGGGGATTTCAACCCGCGCGGCTACCCGCATCGGTCTTACGGGCGCCTCCACGCTTAGACGTCCTGCCCGAACGTGTTTCGCCGGCTTTACGGCTGGGGATTTCAACCCGCTCGGTCTCTGCGGGGCGCCTCCACGCTTAGGCGCCCCAATGAACCGTGTTTCGCCGGCTTTACGGCTGGGGATTTCAACCCGCTCGGTCTCTGCGGGGCGCCTCCACGCTTAGGCGCCCCAATGAACCGTGTTTCACCGGCTTTACGGCTGGGGATTTCAACCCGCGCGGCTACCCGCATCGGCCTTACGGGCGAAACTCCACGCGGAGTCACCCTGCCCGACCGCTTTTCGCCGGCTTTACGGCTGGGGATTTCAACCCGCATCGGTCTTACGGGCGCCTCCACGCTTAGACGCCCTGCCCCACCGTGTTTCGCCGGTTCTACGGCTGGGGATTTCAACCCGCGTGGTCCGTGTTTTTCGGTAACATATTCGTGTTCCTTGCCCCCGAATCGTGTCTTTTGTCCCCGCTGCACCGTGTTTTTTGCCCCCGCTCAACCGTGTTCTTTGCCCCCGCTCAACCGTGCTTACTGCCCCCGCTCAACCGTGCTTTTTCGGTAACATAATCGTGTTTTCGGGTAACATAATCTTGTTTTTCGGGCCATTTTACACCGACGGAGGCACCCACAGGGGCCATGTACACCCCGCTTGGCATGTACATGAGGGGCTGCCCCTTCCAAAAATCCTTCCCCCCTATAGGGGAATATGCATTTTGGGTCTCCAGCCACGCCCAGGGTTACCACCCCCTGGAAATCCCCCAGGTTTACCCCCCATTTTATGTGGATGCATAGATTCAGACCGCCCTGCTCCACCGCTTTTGGCCATTTTTGCCCAACGTTAGCCGCTTCGGCTTGCCGCTGGACTGTTTTCGGGCCTTTTTCACCGACGCTTGGCCGTATCCGCTTAGTTTTCCCCAACGCTTGGCCGCATCCGCTTAGTTTTCCCCCGCTGGACTGTTTTCGGGTCACTTTTGCCCAACGTTAGCGGCTTCCGCTTGCCGCTGGACTGTTTTCGGGCCCTTTTTCACCGACCCTTGGCCGTATCCGCTTAGTTTTCCCCAACTCGTGGCCGCATCCGCTTAGTTTTCCCCCGCTGAACTGTTTTCGGGTCACTTTTGCCCAACGTTAGCCGCTTCCGCTTGCCGCTGGGATGTTTTCGGGCCATTTTTCCCCAACACTTGGCCGTATCCGCTTAGTTTTCCCCAACGCGTGGCCGCATCCGCTTAGTTTTCCCCCGCTGAACTGTTTTCGGGTCAGTTTTGCCCAACGTTAGCCGCTTCCGCTTGCCGCTGGACTGTTTTCGGGCCAATTTCCACCGACTCTTGGCCGTATCCGCTTAGTTTTCCCCAACGCGTGGCCGCATCCGCTTAGTTTTCCCCCGCTGAACTGTTTTCGGGTCACTTTTGCCCAACGTTAGCGGCTTCCGCTTGCCGCTGGACTGTTTTCGGGCCAATTTCCACCGACTCTTGGCCGTATCCGCTTAGTTTTCCCCAACGCGTGGCCGCATCCGCTTAGTTTTCCCCCGCTGAACTGTTTTCGGGTCAGTTTTGCCCAACGTTAGCCGCTTCCGCTTGCCGCTGGACTGTTTTCGGGCCAATTTCCACCGACTCTTGGCCGTATCCGCTTAGTTTTCCCCAACGCGTGGCCGCATCCGCTTAGTTTTCCCCCGCTGAACTGTTTTCGGGTCACTTTTGCCCAACGTTAGCCGCTTTCGCTTGCCGCTGGGCTGTTTTCGGGCCAATTTCCACCGACACTTGGCCGGATCCGCTTAGTTTTCCCCAACGCGTGGCCGCATCCGCTTAGTTTTCCCCCGCTTAACTGTTTTCGGGTCACTTTTCCCCAACGTTAGCCGCTTCCGCTTGCCGCTGGGCTGTTTTCGGGCCATTTTTCCCCAACACTTGGCCGTATCCGCTTAGTTTTCCCCAACGCGTGGCCGCATCCGCTTAGTTTTCCCCCGCTGAACTGTTTTCGGGTCACTTTTGCCCAACGTTAGCCGCTTCCGCTTGGCACTGGACTGTTTTCGGGCCAATTTCCACCGACTCTGGGCCGGATCCGCTTAGTTTTCCCCAACGCTTGGCTGCATCCGCTTAATTTTCCCCAGCTGAACTGTTTTCGGGTCACTTTGTCCCAACGTTAGCCGTTTCCGCTTGCCGCTGGACTGTTTTCGGGCCATTTTCCACCGACTCTTGGCCGTATCCGCTTGGTTTTCCCCAACGCTTGGCTGCTTCCGCTTAATTTCCCCCAGCTGAACTGTTTTCGGGTCACTTTTGCCCAACGTTAGCCGTTTCCGCTTGCCGCTGGACTGTTTTCGGGCCATTTTTCACCGACACTTGGCCGTATCCGCTTAGTTTTCGCCAACAATTGGCTGCATCCGCTTAATTTTCCAAGCTATACTGCTTTCGGGTCAGTTTTGCCCAACGTTAGCCGCTTCCGCTTGCCGCTGGGCTGTTTTCGGGCCATTTTCCACCCACGCTGGCACCGACGGGGCCATGTACACCCACGCGCGTGTACATGAGGGGGCACCCATTTTTGAAAACCTTGCCCCCCTATAGGGGAATATGCATTTTGAGGCTCTAGCCACGCCCAGGGTTACCACCCCCTGAAAATCCCCCAAGTCAAAATCACCCATGTAAAATATTCAAAAAAATCTCAAAAAATCACAAAAAATTTATAAAACCAAATAAATTCAAAAAAAAAAAAAAAATTCAAAAATTCAAAAAAAATTCAAAAAATTCAAAAAAATTCAAAAAAATTCAAAAATTTCAAAAATTCAAAAAAAGTCCAAAAACCCAAAAAAACTTCAAAAATTTCAAAAATTCAAAAAAATTTCAAAAAAAATTTCAAAAATTTGCCCCGCTGAACTTTTTTCGGGTCAGTTTTGCCCAACGTTAGCCGCTTCCGCTTGCCGCTGGACTGTTTTCGGGCCAATTTCCACCGACTCTTGGCCGTATCCGCTTAGTTTTCCCCAACGCGTGGCCGCATCCGCTTAGTTTTCCCCCGCTGAACTGTTTTCGGGTCACTTTTGCCCAACGTTAGCCGCTTCCGCTTGCCGCTGGGCTGTTTTCGGGCCAATTTCCACCGACACTTGGCCGCATCCGCTTAGTTTTCCCCAACGCGTGGCCGCATCCGCTTAGTTTTCCCCCGCTTAACTATTTTCGGGTCACTTTTCCCCAACGTTAGCCGCTTCCGCTTGCCGCTGGGCTGTTTTCGGGCCATTTTTCCCCAACACTTGGCCGTATCCGCTTAGTTTTCCCCAACGCGTGGCCGCATCCGCTTAGTTTTCCCCCGCTGAACTGTTTTCGGGTCACTTTTCCCCAACGTTAGCCGCTTCCGCTTGCCGCTGGGCTGTTTTCGGGCCAATTTCCACCGACTCTGGGTCGGATCCGCTTAGTTTTCCCCAACGCTTGGCTGCATCCGCTTAATTTTCCCCAGCTGAACTGTTTTCGGGTCACTTTGTCCCAACGTTAGCCGTTTCCGCTTGCCGCTGGACTGTTTTCGGGCCATTTTCCACCGACTCTTGGCCGTATCCGCTTGGTTTTGCCCAACGCTTGGCTGCTTCCGCTTAATTTCCCCCAGCTGAACTGTTTTCGGGTCACTTTTGCCCAACGTTAGCCGTTTCCGCTTGCCGCTGGACTGTTTTCGGGCCATTTTTCACCGTCACTTGGCCGTATCCGCTTAGTTTTCGCCAACAATTGGCTGCATCCGCTTAATTTTCCAAGCTATACTGCTTTCGGGTCAGTTTTGCCCAACGTTAGCCGCTTCCGCTTGCCGCTGGGCTGTTTTCGGGCCATTTTCCACCCACGCTGGCACCGACGGGGCCATGTACACCCACGCGCGTGTACATGAGGGGGCACCCATTTTTGAAAACCTTGCCCCCCTATAGGGGAATATGCATTTTGAGGCTCTAGCCACGCCCAGGGTTACCACCCCCTGAAAATCCCCCAAGTCGAAATCACCCATGTAAAATATTCAAAAAAATCTCAAAAAATCACAAAAAATTTATAAAATCAAATAAATTCAAAAAAAAAAAAAAAATTCAAAAATTCAAAAAAATTTCAAAAAATTCAAAAAAATTCAAAAAAATTCAAAAAATTCAAAAATTCAAAAAAAGTCCAAAAACCCAAAAAAACTTCAAAAATTTCAAAAATTCAAAAAAATTTCAAAAATTTGCCCCGCTGAACTGTTTTCGGGTCACTTTT
>NC_135920.1:16319199-16324199 GCF_964058835.1 Carex rostrata | reverse complement strand
GCGGAGTCGCCCTGCCCGAACGTGTTTCACCGGCTTTACGGCTGGGGATTTCAACCCGCTCGGTCTCTGCGGGGCGCCTCCACGCTTAGGCGCCCCGCTCAACCGTGTTTCACCGGCTTTACGGCTGGGGATTTCAACCCGCTCGGTCTCTGCGGGGCGCCTCCACGCTTAGGCGCCCCGCTCAACCGTGTTTCGCCGGCTTTACGGCTGGGGATTTCAACCCGCGCGGCTACCCGCATCGGTCTTACGGGCGCCTCCACGCTTAGACGCCCTGCCCGAACGTGTTTCGCCGGCTTTACGGCTGGGGATTTCAACCCGCTCGGTCTCTGCGGGGCGCCTCCACGCTTAGGCGCCCCAATGAACCGTGTTTCACCGGCTTTACGGCTGGGGATTTCAACCCGCGCGGCTACCCGCATCGGTCTTACGGGCGAAACTCCACGCGGAGTCGCCCTGCCCGAACGTGTTTCACCGGCTTTACGGCTGGGGATTTCAACCCGCTCGGTCTCTGCGGGGCGCCTCCACGCTTAGGCGCCCCGCTCAACCGTGTTTCACCGGCTTTACGGCTGGGGATTTCAACCCGCTCGGTCTCTGCGGGGCGCCTCCACGCTTAGGCGCCCCGCTCAACCGTGTTTCACCGGCTTTACGGCTGGGGATTTCAACCCGCTCGGTCACTGCAGGGCACCTCCACGCTTAGGCGCCCCGCTCAACCGTGTTTCGCCGGCTTTACGGCTGGGGATTTCAACCCGCGCGGCTACCCGCATCGGTCTTACGGGCGCCTCCACGCTTAGACGTCCTGCCCGAACGTGTTTCGCCGGCTTTACGGCTGGGGATTTCAACCCGCTCGGTCTCTGCGGGGCGCCTCCACGCTTAGGCGCCCCAATGAACCGTGTTTCGCCGGCTTTACGGCTGGGGATTTCAACCCGCTCGGTCTCTGCGGGGCGCCTCCACGCTTAGGCGCCCCAATGAACCGTGTTTCACCGGCTTTACGGCTGGGGATTTCAACCCGCGCGGCTACCCGCATCGGCCTTACGGGCGAAACTCCACGCGGAGTCACCCTGCCCGACCGCTTTTCGCCGGCTTTACGGCTGGGGATTTCAACCCGCATCGGTCTTACGGGCGCCTCCACGCTTAGACGCCCTGCCCCACCGTGTTTCGCCGGTTCTACGGCTGGGGATTTCAACCCGCGTGGTCCGTGTTTTTCGGTAACATATTCGTGTTCCTTGCCCCCGAATCGTGTCTTTTGTCCCCGCTGCACCGTGTTTTTTGCCCCCGCTCAACCGTGTTCTTTGCCCCCGCTCAACCGTGCTTACTGCCCCCGCTCAACCGTGCTTTTTCGGTAACATAATCGTGTTTTCGGGTAACATAATCTTGTTTTTCGGGCCATTTTACACCGACGGAGGCACCCACAGGGGCCATGTACACCCCGCTTGGCATGTACATGAGGGGCTGCCCCTTCCAAAAATCCTTCCCCCCTATAGGGGAATATGCATTTTGGGTCTCCAGCCACGCCCAGGGTTACCACCCCCTGGAAATCCCCCAGGTTTACCCCCCATTTTATGTGGATGCATAGATTCAGACCGCCCTGCTCCACCGCTTTTGGCCATTTTTGCCCAACGTTAGCCGCTTCGGCTTGCCGCTGGACTGTTTTCGGGCCTTTTTCACCGACGCTTGGCCGTATTCGCTTAGTTTTCCCCAACGCTTGGCCGCATCCGCTTAGTTTTCCCCCGCTGGACTGTTTTCGGGTCACTTTTGCCCAACGTTAGCGGCTTCCGCTTGCCGCTGGACTGTTTTCGGGCCCTTTTTCACCGACCCTTGGCCGTATCCGCTTAGTTTTCCCCAACTCGTGGCCGCATCCGCTTAGTTTTCCCCCGCTGAACTGTTTTCGGGTCACTTTTGCCCAACGTTAGCCGCTTCCGCTTGCCGCTGGGATGTTTTCGGGCCATTTTTCCCCAACACTTGGCCGTATCCGCTTAGTTTTCCCCAACGCGTGGCCGCATCCGCTTAGTTTTCCCCCGCTGAACTGTTTTCGGGTCAGTTTTGCCCAACGTTAGCCGCTTCCGCTTGCCGCTGGACTGTTTTCGGGCCAATTTCCACCGACTCTTGGCCGTATCCGCTTAGTTTTCCCCAACGCGTGGCCGCATCCGCTTAGTTTTCCCCCGCTGAACTGTTTTCGGGTCACTTTTGCCCAACGTTAGCGGCTTCCGCTTGCCGCTGGACTGTTTTCGGGCCAATTTCCACCGACTCTTGGCCGTATCCGCTTAGTTTTCCCCAACGCGTGGCCGCATCCGCTTAGTTTTCCCCCGCTGAACTGTTTTCGGGTCAGTTTTGCCCAACGTTAGCCGCTTCCGCTTGCCGCTGGACTGTTTTCGGGCCAATTTCCACCGACTCTTGGCCGTATCCGCTTAGTTTTCCCCAACGCGTGGCCGCATCCGCTTAGTTTTCCCCCGCTGAACTGTTTTCGGGTCACTTTTGCCCAACGTTAGCCGCTTTCGCTTGCCGCTGGGCTGTTTTCGGGCCAATTTCCACCGACACTTGGCCGGATCCGCTTAGTTTTCCCCAACGCGTGGCCGCATCCGCTTAGTTTTCCCCCGCTTAACTGTTTTCGGGTCACTTTTCCCCAACGTTAGCCGCTTCCGCTTGCCGCTGGGCTGTTTTCGGGCCATTTTTCCCCAACACTTGGCCGTATCCGCTTAGTTTTCCCCAACGCGTGGCCGCATCCGCTTAGTTTTCCCCCGCTGAACTGTTTTCGGGTCACTTTTGCCCAACGTTAGCCGCTTCCGCTTGGCACTGGACTGTTTTCGGGCCAATTTCCACCGACTCTGGGCCGGATCCGCTTAGTTTTCCCCAACGCTTGGCTGCATCCGCTTAATTTTCCCCAGCTGAACTGTTTTCGGGTCACTTTGTCCCAACGTTAGCCGTTTCCGCTTGCCGCTGGACTGTTTTCGGGCCATTTTCCACCGACTCTTGGCCGTATCCGCTTGGTTTTCCCCAACGCTTGGCTGCTTCCGCTTAATTTCCCCCAGCTGAACTGTTTTCGGGTCACTTTTGCCCAACGTTAGCCGTTTCCGCTTGCCGCTGGACTGTTTTCGGGCCATTTTTCACCGACACTTGGCCGTATCCGCTTAGTTTTCGCCAACAATTGGCTGCATCCGCTTAATTTTCCAAGCTATACTGCTTTCGGGTCAGTTTTGCCCAACGTTAGCCGCTTCCGCTTGCCGCTGGGCTGTTTTCGGGCCATTTTCCACCCACGCTGGCACCGACGGGGCCATGTACACCCACGCGCGTGTACATGAGGGGGCACCCATTTTTGAAAACCTTGCCCCCCTATAGGGGAATATGCATTTTGAGGCTCTAGCCACGCCCAGGGTTACCACCCCCTGAAAATCCCCCAAGTCAAAATCACCCATGTAAAATATTCAAAAAAATCTCAAAAAATCACAAAAAATTTATAAAACCAAATAAATTCAAAAAAAAAAAAAAAATTCAAAAATTCAAAAAAAATTCAAAAAATTCAAAAAAATTCAAAAAAATTCAAAAATTTCAAAAATTCAAAAAAAGTCCAAAAACCCAAAAAAACTTCAAAAATTTCAAAAATTCAAAAAAATTTCAAAAAAAATTTCAAAAATTTGCCCCGCTGAACTTTTTTCGGGTCAGTTTTGCCCAACGTTAGCCGCTTCCGCTTGCCGCTGGACTGTTTTCGGGCCAATTTCCACCGACTCTTGGCCGTATCCGCTTAGTTTTCCCCAACGCGTGGCCGCATCCGCTTAGTTTTCCCCCGCTGAACTGTTTTCGGGTCACTTTTGCCCAACGTTAGCCGCTTCCGCTTGCCGCTGGGCTGTTTTCGGGCCAATTTCCACCGACACTTGGCCGCATCCGCTTAGTTTTCCCCAACGCGTGGCCGCATCCGCTTAGTTTTCCCCCGCTTAACTATTTTCGGGTCACTTTTCCCCAACGTTAGCCGCTTCCGCTTGCCGCTGGGCTGTTTTCGGGCCATTTTTCCCCAACACTTGGCCGTATCCGCTTAGTTTTCCCCAACGCGTGGCCGCATCCGCTTAGTTTTCCCCCGCTGAACTGTTTTCGGGTCACTTTTCCCCAACGTTAGCCGCTTCCGCTTGCCGCTGGGCTGTTTTCGGGCCAATTTCCACCGACTCTGGGTCGGATCCGCTTAGTTTTCCCCAACGCTTGGCTGCATCCGCTTAATTTTCCCCAGCTGAACTGTTTTCGGGTCACTTTGTCCCAACGTTAGCCGTTTCCGCTTGCCGCTGGACTGTTTTCGGGCCATTTTCCACCGACTCTTGGCCGTATCCGCTTGGTTTTGCCCAACGCTTGGCTGCTTCCGCTTAATTTCCCCCAGCTGAACTGTTTTCGGGTCACTTTTGCCCAACGTTAGCCGTTTCCGCTTGCCGCTGGACTGTTTTCGGGCCATTTTTCACCGTCACTTGGCCGTATCCGCTTAGTTTTCGCCAACAATTGGCTGCATCCGCTTAATTTTCCAAGCTATACTGCTTTCGGGTCAGTTTTGCCCAACGTTAGCCGCTTCCGCTTGCCGCTGGGCTGTTTTCGGGCCATTTTCCACCCACGCTGGCACCGACGGGGCCATGTACACCCACGCGCGTGTACATGAGGGGGCACCCATTTTTGAAAACCTTGCCCCCCTATAGGGGAATATGCATTTTGAGGCTCTAGCCACGCCCAGGGTTACCACCCCCTGAAAATCCCCCAAGTCGAAATCACCCATGTAAAATATTCAAAAAAATCTCAAAAAATCACAAAAAATTTATAAAATCAAATAAATTCAAAAAAAAAAAAAAAAAAAAAAATTCAAAAAAATTTCAAAAAATTCAAAAAAATTCAAAAAAATTCAAAAAATTCAAAAATTCAAAAAAAGTCCAAAAACCCAAAAAAACTTCAAAAATTTCAAAAATTCAAAAAAATTTCAAAAATTTGCCCCGCTGAACTGTTTTCGGGTCACTTTTGCCCAACGTTAGCCGCTTCCGCTT
>NC_135920.1:16304199-16309199 GCF_964058835.1 Carex rostrata | reverse complement strand
ACGGCTGGGGATTTCAACCCGCGCGGCTACCCGCATCGGTCTTACGGGCGCCTCCACGCTTAGACGTCCTGCCCGAACGTGTTTCGCCGGCTTTACGGCTGGGGATTTCAACCCGCTCGGTCTCTGCGGGGCGCCTCCACGCTTAGGCGCCCCAATGAACCGTGTTTCGCCGGCTTTACGGCTGGGGATTTCAACCCGCTCGGTCTCTGCGGGGCGCCTCCACGCTTAGGCGCCCCAATGAACCGTGTTTCACCGGCTTTACGGCTGGGGATTTCAACCCGCGCGGCTACCCGCATCGGCCTTACGGGCGAAACTCCACGCGGAGTCACCCTGCCCGACCGCTTTTCGCCGGCTTTACGGCTGGGGATTTCAACCCGCATCGGTCTTACGGGCGCCTCCACGCTTAGACGCCCTGCCCCACCGTGTTTCGCCGGTTCTACGGCTGGGGATTTCAACCCGCGTGGTCCGTGTTTTTCGGTAACATATTCGTGTTCCTTGCCCCCGAATCGTGTCTTTTGTCCCCGCTGCACCGTGTTTTTTGCCCCCGCTCAACCGTGTTCTTTGCCCCCGCTCAACCGTGCTTACTGCCCCCGCTCAACCGTGCTTTTTCGGTAACATAATCGTGTTTTCGGGTAACATAATCTTGTTTTTCGGGCCATTTTACACCGACGGAGGCACCCACAGGGGCCATGTACACCCCGCTTGGCATGTACATGAGGGGCTGCCCCTTCCAAAAATCCTTCCCCCCTATAGGGGAATATGCATTTTGGGTCTCCAGCCACGCCCAGGGTTACCACCCCCTGGAAATCCCCCAGGTTTACCCCCCATTTTATGTGGATGCATAGATTCAGACCGCCCTGCTCCACCGCTTTTGGCCATTTTTGCCCAACGTTAGCCGCTTCGGCTTGCCGCTGGACTGTTTTCGGGCCTTTTTCACCGACGCTTGGCCGTATTCGCTTAGTTTTCCCCAACGCTTGGCCGCATCCGCTTAGTTTTCCCCCGCTGGACTGTTTTCGGGTCACTTTTGCCCAACGTTAGCGGCTTCCGCTTGCCGCTGGACTGTTTTCGGGCCCTTTTTCACCGACCCTTGGCCGTATCCGCTTAGTTTTCCCCAACTCGTGGCCGCATCCGCTTAGTTTTCCCCCGCTGAACTGTTTTCGGGTCACTTTTGCCCAACGTTAGCCGCTTCCGCTTGCCGCTGGGATGTTTTCGGGCCATTTTTCCCCAACACTTGGCCGTATCCGCTTAGTTTTCCCCAACGCGTGGCCGCATCCGCTTAGTTTTCCCCCGCTGAACTGTTTTCGGGTCAGTTTTGCCCAACGTTAGCCGCTTCCGCTTGCCGCTGGACTGTTTTCGGGCCAATTTCCACCGACTCTTGGCCGTATCCGCTTAGTTTTCCCCAACGCGTGGCCGCATCCGCTTAGTTTTCCCCCGCTGAACTGTTTTCGGGTCACTTTTGCCCAACGTTAGCGGCTTCCGCTTGCCGCTGGACTGTTTTCGGGCCAATTTCCACCGACTCTTGGCCGTATCCGCTTAGTTTTCCCCAACGCGTGGCCGCATCCGCTTAGTTTTCCCCCGCTGAACTGTTTTCGGGTCAGTTTTGCCCAACGTTAGCCGCTTCCGCTTGCCGCTGGACTGTTTTCGGGCCAATTTCCACCGACTCTTGGCCGTATCCGCTTAGTTTTCCCCAACGCGTGGCCGCATCCGCTTAGTTTTCCCCCGCTGAACTGTTTTCGGGTCACTTTTGCCCAACGTTAGCCGCTTTCGCTTGCCGCTGGGCTGTTTTCGGGCCAATTTCCACCGACACTTGGCCGGATCCGCTTAGTTTTCCCCAACGCGTGGCCGCATCCGCTTAGTTTTCCCCCGCTTAACTGTTTTCGGGTCACTTTTCCCCAACGTTAGCCGCTTCCGCTTGCCGCTGGGCTGTTTTCGGGCCATTTTTCCCCAACACTTGGCCGTATCCGCTTAGTTTTCCCCAACGCGTGGCCGCATCCGCTTAGTTTTCCCCCGCTGAACTGTTTTCGGGTCACTTTTGCCCAACGTTAGCCGCTTCCGCTTGGCACTGGACTGTTTTCGGGCCAATTTCCACCGACTCTGGGCCGGATCCGCTTAGTTTTCCCCAACGCTTGGCTGCATCCGCTTAATTTTCCCCAGCTGAACTGTTTTCGGGTCACTTTGTCCCAACGTTAGCCGTTTCCGCTTGCCGCTGGACTGTTTTCGGGCCATTTTCCACCGACTCTTGGCCGTATCCGCTTGGTTTTCCCCAACGCTTGGCTGCTTCCGCTTAATTTCCCCCAGCTGAACTGTTTTCGGGTCACTTTTGCCCAACGTTAGCCGTTTCCGCTTGCCGCTGGACTGTTTTCGGGCCATTTTTCACCGACACTTGGCCGTATCCGCTTAGTTTTCGCCAACAATTGGCTGCATCCGCTTAATTTTCCAAGCTATACTGCTTTCGGGTCAGTTTTGCCCAACGTTAGCCGCTTCCGCTTGCCGCTGGGCTGTTTTCGGGCCATTTTCCACCCACGCTGGCACCGACGGGGCCATGTACACCCACGCGCGTGTACATGAGGGGGCACCCATTTTTGAAAACCTTGCCCCCCTATAGGGGAATATGCATTTTGAGGCTCTAGCCACGCCCAGGGTTACCACCCCCTGAAAATCCCCCAAGTCAAAATCACCCATGTAAAATATTCAAAAAAATCTCAAAAAATCACAAAAAATTTATAAAACCAAATAAATTCAAAAAAAAAAAAAAAATTCAAAAATTCAAAAAAAATTCAAAAAATTCAAAAAAATTCAAAAAAATTCAAAAATTTCAAAAATTCAAAAAAAGTCCAAAAACCCAAAAAAACTTCAAAAATTTCAAAAATTCAAAAAAATTTCAAAAAAAATTTCAAAAATTTGCCCCGCTGAACTTTTTTCGGGTCAGTTTTGCCCAACGTTAGCCGCTTCCGCTTGCCGCTGGACTGTTTTCGGGCCAATTTCCACCGACTCTTGGCCGTATCCGCTTAGTTTTCCCCAACGCGTGGCCGCATCCGCTTAGTTTTCCCCCGCTGAACTGTTTTCGGGTCACTTTTGCCCAACGTTAGCCGCTTCCGCTTGCCGCTGGGCTGTTTTCGGGCCAATTTCCACCGACACTTGGCCGCATCCGCTTAGTTTTCCCCAACGCGTGGCCGCATCCGCTTAGTTTTCCCCCGCTTAACTATTTTCGGGTCACTTTTCCCCAACGTTAGCCGCTTCCGCTTGCCGCTGGGCTGTTTTCGGGCCATTTTTCCCCAACACTTGGCCGTATCCGCTTAGTTTTCCCCAACGCGTGGCCGCATCCGCTTAGTTTTCCCCCGCTGAACTGTTTTCGGGTCACTTTTCCCCAACGTTAGCCGCTTCCGCTTGCCGCTGGGCTGTTTTCGGGCCAATTTCCACCGACTCTGGGTCGGATCCGCTTAGTTTTCCCCAACGCTTGGCTGCATCCGCTTAATTTTCCCCAGCTGAACTGTTTTCGGGTCACTTTGTCCCAACGTTAGCCGTTTCCGCTTGCCGCTGGACTGTTTTCGGGCCATTTTCCACCGACTCTTGGCCGTATCCGCTTGGTTTTGCCCAACGCTTGGCTGCTTCCGCTTAATTTCCCCCAGCTGAACTGTTTTCGGGTCACTTTTGCCCAACGTTAGCCGTTTCCGCTTGCCGCTGGACTGTTTTCGGGCCATTTTTCACCGTCACTTGGCCGTATCCGCTTAGTTTTCGCCAACAATTGGCTGCATCCGCTTAATTTTCCAAGCTATACTGCTTTCGGGTCAGTTTTGCCCAACGTTAGCCGCTTCCGCTTGCCGCTGGGCTGTTTTCGGGCCATTTTCCACCCACGCTGGCACCGACGGGGCCATGTACACCCACGCGCGTGTACATGAGGGGGCACCCATTTTTGAAAACCTTGCCCCCCTATAGGGGAATATGCATTTTGAGGCTCTAGCCACGCCCAGGGTTACCACCCCCTGAAAATCCCCCAAGTCGAAATCACCCATGTAAAATATTCAAAAAAATCTCAAAAAATCACAAAAAATTTATAAAATCAAATAAATTCAAAAAAAAAAAAAAAAAAAAAAATTCAAAAAAATTTCAAAAAATTCAAAAAAATTCAAAAAAATTCAAAAAAAAAAAAATTCAAAAAAAGTCCAAAAACCCAAAAAAACTTCAAAAATTTCAAAAATTCAAAAAAATTTCAAAAATTTGCCCCGCTGAACTGTTTTCGGGTCACTTTTGCCCAACGTTAGCCGCTTCCGCTTGCCGCTGGACTGTTTTCGGGCCTATTTCCACCGACTCTTGGCCGTATCCGCTTAGTTTTCCCCAACGCGTGGCCGCATCCGCTTAGTTTTCCCCCGCTTAACTGTTTTCGGGTCACTTTTCCCCAACGTTAGCTGCTTCCGCTTGCCGCTGGGCTGTTTTCGGGCCATTTTTCCCCAACACTTGGCTGGATCCGCTTAGTTTTCCCCAACGCGTGGCCGCATCCGCTTAGTTTTCCCCCGCTGAACTGTTTTCGGGTCACTTTTTCCCAACGTTAGCCGCTTCCGCTTGCCGCTGGACTGTTTTCGGGCCAATTTCCACCGACTCTGGGCCGGATCCGCTTTGTTTTCCCCAACGCGTGGCCGCATCCGCTTAGTTTTCCCCCGCTTAACTGTTTTCGGGTCACTTTTCCCCAACGTTAGCCGCTTCCGCTTGCCGCTGGGCTGTTTTCGGGCCAATTTCCACCGACTCTTGGCCGGATCCGCTTAATTTTCCCCAGCTGAACTGTTTTCGGGTCATTTTAGCCCGACGGGGGCACCGACGGGACTGTTTTCGGGCCATTTTGCACCGACGCTTGGCCGCATGCGCTCAGTTTTGGGGCCATTTTTCACTGACGGCTGGCCGCATCCGCTTAGTTGCCCCCGCTTTGCTGATTTTTGCGCCGTTTTTTTTGTTGAACTTCAGGTTTCAAACTTCCAATTTTTTTTCCAAACTGCAGATTTCATATT
>NC_135920.1:16291699-16294199 GCF_964058835.1 Carex rostrata | reverse complement strand
CTCTGCGGGGCGCCTCCACGCTTAGGCGCCCCGCTCAACCGTGTTTCACCGGCTTTACGGCTGGGGATTTCAACCCGCTCGGTCACTGCAGGGCACCTCCACGCTTAGGCGCCCCGCTCAACCGTGTTTCGCCGGCTTTACGGCTGGGGATTTCAACCCGCGCGGCTACCCGCATCGGTCTTACGGGCGCCTCCACGCTTAGACGTCCTGCCCGAACGTGTTTCGCCGGCTTTACGGCTGGGGATTTCAACCCGCTCGGTCTCTGCGGGGCGCCTCCACGCTTAGGCGCCCCAATGAACCGTGTTTCGCCGGCTTTACGGCTGGGGATTTCAACCCGCTCGGTCTCTGCGGGGCGCCTCCACGCTTAGGCGCCCCAATGAACCGTGTTTCACCGGCTTTACGGCTGGGGATTTCAACCCGCGCGGCTACCCGCATCGGCCTTACGGGCGAAACTCCACGCGGAGTCACCCTGCCCGACCGCTTTTCGCCGGCTTTACGGCTGGGGATTTCAACCCGCATCGGTCTTACGGGCGCCTCCACGCTTAGACGCCCTGCCCCACCGTGTTTCGCCGGTTCTACGGCTGGGGATTTCAACCCGCGTGGTCCGTGTTTTTCGGTAACATATTCGTGTTCCTTGCCCCCGAATCGTGTCTTTTGTCCCCGCTGCACCGTGTTTTTTGCCCCCGCTCAACCGTGTTCTTTGCCCCCGCTCAACCGTGCTTACTGCCCCCGCTCAACCGTGCTTTTTCGGTAACATAATCGTGTTTTCGGGTAACATAATCTTGTTTTTCGGGCCATTTTACACCGACGGAGGCACCCACAGGGGCCATGTACACCCCGCTTGGCATGTACATGAGGGGCTGCCTCTTCCAAAAATCCTTCCCCCCTATAGGGGAATATGCATTTTGGGTCTCCAGCCACGCCCAGGGTTACCACCCCCTGAAAATCCCCCAGGTTTACCCCCCATTTTATGTGGATGCATAGATTCAGACCGCCCTGCTCCACCGCTTTTGGCCATTTTTGCCCAACGTTAGCCGCTTCGGCTTGCCGCTGGACTGTTTTCGGGCCTTTTTCACCGACGCTTGGCCGTATCCGCTTAGTTTTCCCCAACGCTTGGCCGCATCCGCTTAGTTTTCCCCCGCTGGACTGTTTTCGGGTCACTTTTGCCCAACGTTAGCGGCTTCCGCTTGCCGCTGGACTGTTTTCGGGCCCTTTTTCACCGACCCTTGGCCGTATCCGCTTAGTTTTCCCCAACTCGTGGCCGCATCCGCTTAGTTTTCCCCCGCTGAACTGTTTTCGGGTCACTTTTGCCCAACGTTAGCCGCTTCCGCTTGCCGCTGGGATGTTTTCGGGCCATTTTTCCCCAACACTTGGCCGTATCCGCTTAGTTTTCCCCAACGCGTGGCCGCATCCGCTTAGTTTTCCCCCGCTGAACTGTTTTCGGGTCAGTTTTGCCCAACGTTAGCCGCTTCCGCTTGCCGCTGGACTGTTTTCGGGCCAATTTCCACCGACTCTTGGCCGTATCCGCTTAGTTTTCCCCAACGCGTGGCCGCATCCGCTTAGTTTTCCCCCGCTGAACTGTTTTCGGGTCACTTTTGCCCAACGTTAGCGGCTTCCGCTTGCCGCTGGACTGTTTTCGGGCCAATTTCCACCGACTCTTGGCCGTATCCGCTTAGTTTTCCCCAACGCGTGGCCGCATCCGCTTAGTTTTCCCCCGCTGAACTGTTTTCGGGTCAGTTTTGCCCAACGTTAGCCGCTTCCGCTTGCCGCTGGACTGTTTTCGGGCCAATTTCCACCGACTCTTGGCCGTAACCGCTTAGTTTTCCCCAACGCGTGGCCGCATCCGCTTAGTTTTCCCCCGCTGAACTGTTTTCGGGTCACTTTTGCCCAACGTTAGCCGCTTTCGCTTGCCGCTGGGCTGTTTTCGGGCCAATTTCCACCGACACTTGGCCGGATCCGCTTAGTTTTCCCCAACGCGTGGCCGCATCCGCTTAGTTTTCCCCCGCTTAACTGTTTTCGGGTCACTTTTCCCCAACGTTAGCCGCTTCCGCTTGCCGCTGGGCTGTTTTCGGGCCATTTTTCCCCAACACTTGGCCGTATCCGCTTAGTTTTCCCCAACGCGTGGCCGCATCCGCTTAGTTTTCCCCCGCTGAACTGTTTTCGGGTCACTTTTGCCCAACGTTAGCCGCTTCCGCTTGGCACTGGACTGTTTTCGGGCCAATTTCCACCGACTCTGGGCCGGATCCGCTTAGTTTTCCCCAACGCTTGGCTGCATCCGCTTAATTTTCCCCAGCTGAACTGTTTTCGGGTCACTTTGTCCCAACGTTAGCCGTTTCCGCTTGCCGCTGGACTGTTTTCGGGCCATTTTCCACCGACTCTTGGCCGTATCCGCTTGGTTTTGCCCAACGCTTGGCTGCTTCCGCTTAATTTCCCCCAGCTGAACTGTTTTCGGGTCACTTTTGCCCAACGTTAGCCGTTTCCGCTTGCCGCTGGACTGTTT
>NC_135920.1:16276699-16281699 GCF_964058835.1 Carex rostrata | reverse complement strand
CGGCTGGGGATTTCAACCCGCTCGGTCACTGCGGGGCGCCTCCACGCTTAGGCGCCCCGCTCAACCGTGTTTCGCCGGCTTTACGGCTGGGGATTTCAACCCGCGCGGCTACCCGCATCGGTCTTACGGGCGCCTCCACGCTTAGACGCCCTGCCCGAACGTGTTTCGCCGGCTTTACGGCTGGGGATTTCAACCCGCTCGGTCTCTGCGGGGCGCCTCCACGCTTAGGCGCCCCAATGAACCGTGTTTCACCGGCTTTACGGCTGGGGATTTCAACCCGCGCGGCTACCCGCATCGGTCTTACGGGCGAAACTCCACGCGGAGTCGCCCTGCCCGAACGTGTTTCACCGGCTTTACGGCTGGGGATTTCAACCCGCTCGGTCTCTGCGGGGCGCCTCCACGCTTAGGCGCCCCGCTCAACCGTGTTTCACCGGCTTTACGGCTGGGGATTTCAACCCGCTCGGTCACTGCAGGGCACCTCCACGCTTAGGCGCCCCGCTCAACCGTGTTTCGCCGGCTTTACGGCTGGGGATTTCAACCCGCGCGGCTACCCGCATCGGTCTTACGGGCGCCTCCACGCTTAGACGTCCTGCCCGAACGTGTTTCGCCGGCTTTACGGCTGGGGATTTCAACCCGCTCGGTCTCTGCGGGGCGCCTCCACGCTTAGGCGCCCCAATGAACCGTGTTTCGCCGGCTTTACGGCTGGGGATTTCAACCCGCTCGGTCTCTGCGGGGCGCCTCCACGCTTAGGCGCCCCAATGAACCGTGTTTCACCGGCTTTACGGCTGGGGATTTCAACCCGCGCGGCTACCCGCATCGGCCTTACGGGCGAAACTCCACGCGGAGTCACCCTGCCCGACCGCTTTTCGCCGGCTTTACGGCTGGGGATTTCAACCCGCATCGGTCTTACGGGCGCCTCCACGCTTAGACGCCCTGCCCCACCGTGTTTCGCCGGTTCTACGGCTGGGGATTTCAACCCGCGTGGTCCGTGTTTTTCGGTAACATATTCGTGTTCCTTGCCCCCGAATCGTGTCTTTTGTCCCCGCTGCACCGTGTTTTTTGCCCCCGCTCAACCGTGTTCTTTGCCCCCGCTCAACCGTGCTTACTGCCCCCGCTCAACCGTGCTTTTTCGGTAACATAATCGTGTTTTCGGGTAACATAATCTTGTTTTTCGGGCCATTTTACACCGACGGAGGCACCCACAGGGGCCATGTACACCCCGCTTGGCATGTACATGAGGGGCTGCCCCTTCCAAAAATCCTTCCCCCCTATAGGGGAATATGCATTTTGGGTCTCCAGCCACGCCCAGGGTTACCACCCCCTGGAAATCCCCCAGGTTTACCCCCCATTTTATGTGGATGCATAGATTCAGACCGCCCTGCTCCACCGCTTTTGGCCATTTTTGCCCAACGTTAGCCGCTTCGGCTTGCCGCTGGACTGTTTTCGGGCCTTTTTCACCGACGCTTGGCCGTATCCGCTTAGTTTTCCCCAACGCTTGGCCGCATCCGCTTAGTTTTCCCCCGCTGGACTGTTTTCGGGTCACTTTTGCCCAACGTTAGCGGCTTCCGCTTGCCGCTGGACTGTTTTCGGGCCCTTTTTCACCGACCCTTGGCCGTATCCGCTTAGTTTTCCCCAACTCGTGGCCGCATCCGCTTAGTTTTCCCCCGCTGAACTGTTTTCGGGTCACTTTTGCCCAACGTTAGCCGCTTCCGCTTGCCGCTGGGATGTTTTCGGGCCATTTTTCCCCAACACTTGGCCGTATCCGCTTAGTTTTCCCCAACGCGTGGCCGCATCCGCTTAGTTTTCCCCCGCTGAACTGTTTTCGGGTCAGTTTTGCCCAACGTTAGCCGCTTCCGCTTGCCGCTGGACTGTTTTCGGGCCAATTTCCACCGACTCTTGGCCGTATCCGCTTAGTTTTCCCCAACGCGTGGCCGCATCCGCTTAGTTTTCCCCCGCTGAACTGTTTTCGGGTCACTTTTGCCCAACGTTAGCGGCTTCCGCTTGCCGCTGGACTGTTTTCGGGCCAATTTCCACCGACTCTTGGCCGTATCCGCTTAGTTTTCCCCAACGCGTGGCCGCATCCGCTTAGTTTTCCCCCGCTGAACTGTTTTCGGGTCAGTTTTGCCCAACGTTAGCCGCTTCCGCTTGCCGCTGGACTGTTTTCGGGCCAATTTCCACCGACTCTTGGCCGTATCCGCTTAGTTTTCCCCAACGCGTGGCCGCATCCGCTTAGTTTTCCCCCGCTGAACTGTTTTCGGGTCACTTTTGCCCAACGTTAGCCGCTTTCGCTTGCCGCTGGGCTGTTTTCGGGCCAATTTCCACCGACACTTGGCCGGATCCGCTTAGTTTTCCCCAACGCGTGGCCGCATCCGCTTAGTTTTCCCCCGCTTAACTGTTTTCGGGTCACTTTTCCCCAACGTTAGCCGCTTCCGCTTGCCGCTGGGCTGTTTTCGGGCCATTTTTCCCCAACACTTGGCCGTATCCGCTTAGTTTTCCCCAACGCGTGGCCGCATCCGCTTAGTTTTCCCCCGCTGAACTGTTTTCGGGTCACTTTTGCCCAACGTTAGCCGCTTCCGCTTGGCACTGGACTGTTTTCGGGCCAATTTCCACCGACTCTGGGCCGGATCCGCTTAGTTTTCCCCAACGCTTGGCTGCATCCGCTTAATTTTCCCCAGCTGAACTGTTTTCGGGTCACTTTGTCCCAACGTTAGCCGTTTCCGCTTGCCGCTGGACTGTTTTCGGGCCATTTTCCACCGACTCTTGGCCGTATCCGCTTGGTTTTCCCCAACGCTTGGCTGCTTCCGCTTAATTTCCCCCAGCTGAACTGTTTTCGGGTCACTTTTGCCCAACGTTAGCCGTTTCCGCTTGCCGCTGGACTGTTTTCGGGCCATTTTTCACCGACACTTGGCCGTATCCGCTTAGTTTTCGCCAACAATTGGCTGCATCCGCTTAATTTTCCAAGCTATACTGCTTTCGGGTCAGTTTTGCCCAACGTTAGCCGCTTCCGCTTGCCGCTGGGCTGTTTTCGGGCCATTTTCCACCCACGCTGGCACCGACGGGGCCATGTACACCCACGCGCGTGTACATGAGGGGGCACCCATTTTTGAAAACCTTGCCCCCCTATAGGGGAATATGCATTTTGAGGCTCTAGCCACGCCCAGGGTTACCACCCCCTGAAAATCCCCCAAGTCAAAATCACCCATGTAAAATATTCAAAAAAATCTCAAAAAATCACAAAAAATTTATAAAACCAAATAAATTCAAAAAAAAAAAAAAAATTCAAAAATTCAAAAAAAATTCAAAAAATTCAAAAAAATTCAAAAAAATTCAAAAATTTCAAAAATTCAAAAAAAGTCCAAAAACCCAAAAAAACTTCAAAAATTTCAAAAATTCAAAAAAATTTCAAAAAAAATTTCAAAAATTTGCCCCGCTGAACTTTTTTCGGGTCAGTTTTGCCCAACGTTAGCCGCTTCCGCTTGCCGCTGGACTGTTTTCGGGCCAATTTCCACCGACTCTTGGCCGTATCCGCTTAGTTTTCCCCAACGCGTGGCCGCATCCGCTTAGTTTTCCCCCGCTGAACTGTTTTCGGGTCACTTTTGCCCAACGTTAGCCGCTTCCGCTTGCCGCTGGGCTGTTTTCGGGCCAATTTCCACCGACACTTGGCCGCATCCGCTTAGTTTTCCCCAACGCGTGGCCGCATCCGCTTAGTTTTCCCCCGCTTAACTATTTTCGGGTCACTTTTCCCCAACGTTAGCCGCTTCCGCTTGCCGCTGGGCTGTTTTCGGGCCATTTTTCCCCAACACTTGGCCGTATCCGCTTAGTTTTCCCCAACGCGTGGCCGCATCCGCTTAGTTTTCCCCCGCTGAACTGTTTTCGGGTCACTTTTCCCCAACGTTAGCCGCTTCCGCTTGCCGCTGGGCTGTTTTCGGGCCAATTTCCACCGACTCTGGGTCGGATCCGCTTAGTTTTCCCCAACGCTTGGCTGCATCCGCTTAATTTTCCCCAGCTGAACTGTTTTCGGGTCACTTTGTCCCAACGTTAGCCGTTTCCGCTTGCCGCTGGACTGTTTTCGGGCCATTTTCCACCGACTCTTGGCCGTATCCGCTTGGTTTTGCCCAACGCTTGGCTGCTTCCGCTTAATTTCCCCCAGCTGAACTGTTTTCGGGTCACTTTTGCCCAACGTTAGCCGTTTCCGCTTGCCGCTGGACTGTTTTCGGGCCATTTTTCACCGTCACTTGGCCGTATCCGCTTAGTTTTCGCCAACAATTGGCTGCATCCGCTTAATTTTCCAAGCTATACTGCTTTCGGGTCAGTTTTGCCCAACGTTAGCCGCTTCCGCTTGCCGCTGGGCTGTTTTCGGGCCATTTTCCACCCACGCTGGCACCGACGGGGCCATGTACACCCACGCGCGTGTACATGAGGGGGCACCCATTTTTGAAAACCTTGCCCCCCTATAGGGGAATATGCATTTTGAGGCTCTAGCCACGCCCAGGGTTACCACCCCCTGAAAATCCCCCAAGTCGAAATCACCCATGTAAAATATTCAAAAAAATCTCAAAAAATCACAAAAAATTTATAAAATCAAATAAATTCAAAAAAAAAAAAAAATTCAAAAATTCAAAAAAATTTCAAAAAATTCAAAAAAATTCAAAAAAATTCAAAAAATTCAAAAATTCAAAAAAAGTCCAAAAACCCAAAAAAACTTCAAAAATTTCAAAAATTCAAAAAAATTTCAAAAATTTGCCCCGCTGAACTGTTTTCGGGTCACTTTTGCCCAACGTTAGCCGCTTCCGCTTGCCGCTGGACTGTTTTCGGGCCTATTTCCACCGACTCTTGGCCGTATCCGCTTAGTTTTCCCCAACGCGTGGCCGCATCCGCTTAGTTTTCCCCCGCTTAACTGTTTTCGGGTCACTTTTCCCCAACGTTAGCTGCTTCCGCTTGCCGCTGGGCTGTTTTCGGGCCATTTTTCCCCAACACTTGGCTGGATCCGCTTAGTTTTC
>NC_135920.1:16261699-16266699 GCF_964058835.1 Carex rostrata | reverse complement strand
CTCTGCGGGGCGCCTCCACGCTTAGGCGCCCCAATGAACCGTGTTTCACCGGCTTTACGGCTGGGGATTTCAACCCGCGCGGCTACCCGCATCGGCCTTACGGGCGAAACTCCACGCGGAGTCACCCTGCCCGACCGCTTTTCGCCGGCTTTACGGCTGGGGATTTCAACCCGCATCGGTCTTACGGGCGCCTCCACGCTTAGACGCCCTGCCCCACCGTGTTTCGCCGGTTCTACGGCTGGGGATTTCAACCCGCGTGGTCCGTGTTTTTCGGTAACATATTCGTGTTCCTTGCCCCCGAATCGTGTCTTTTGTCCCCGCTGCACCGTGTTTTTTGCCCCCGCTCAACCGTGTTCTTTGCCCCCGCTCAACCGTGCTTACTGCCCCCGCTCAACCGTGCTTTTTCGGTAACATAATCGTGTTTTCGGGTAACATAATCTTGTTTTTCGGGCCATTTTACACCGACGGAGGCACCCACAGGGGCCATGTACACCCCGCTTGGCATGTACATGAGGGGCTGCCCCTTCCAAAAATCCTTCCCCCCTATAGGGGAATATGCATTTTGGGTCTCCAGCCACGCCCAGGGTTACCACCCCCTGGAAATCCCCCAGGTTTACCCCCCATTTTATGTGGATGCATAGATTCAGACCGCCCTGCTCCACCGCTTTTGGCCATTTTTGCCCAACGTTAGCCGCTTCGGCTTGCCGCTGGACTGTTTTCGGGCCTTTTTCACCGACGCTTGGCCGTATCCGCTTAGTTTTCCCCAACGCTTGGCCGCATCCGCTTAGTTTTCCCCCGCTGGACTGTTTTCGGGTCACTTTTGCCCAACGTTAGCGGCTTCCGCTTGCCGCTGGACTGTTTTCGGGCCCTTTTTCACCGACCCTTGGCCGTATCCGCTTAGTTTTCCCCAACTCGTGGCCGCATCCGCTTAGTTTTCCCCCGCTGAACTGTTTTCGGGTCACTTTTGCCCAACGTTAGCCGCTTCCGCTTGCCGCTGGGATGTTTTCGGGCCATTTTTCCCCAACACTTGGCCGTATCCGCTTAGTTTTCCCCAACGCGTGGCCGCATCCGCTTAGTTTTCCCCCGCTGAACTGTTTTCGGGTCAGTTTTGCCCAACGTTAGCCGCTTCCGCTTGCCGCTGGACTGTTTTCGGGCCAATTTCCACCGACTCTTGGCCGTATCCGCTTAGTTTTCCCCAACGCGTGGCCGCATCCGCTTAGTTTTCCCCCGCTGAACTGTTTTCGGGTCACTTTTGCCCAACGTTAGCGGCTTCCGCTTGCCGCTGGACTGTTTTCGGGCCAATTTCCACCGACTCTTGGCCGTATCCGCTTAGTTTTCCCCAACGCGTGGCCGCATCCGCTTAGTTTTCCCCCGCTGAACTGTTTTCGGGTCAGTTTTGCCCAACGTTAGCCGCTTCCGCTTGCCGCTGGACTGTTTTCGGGCCAATTTCCACCGACTCTTGGCCGTATCCGCTTAGTTTTCCCCAACGCGTGGCCGCATCCGCTTAGTTTTCCCCCGCTGAACTGTTTTCGGGTCACTTTTGCCCAACGTTAGCCGCTTTCGCTTGCCGCTGGGCTGTTTTCGGGCCAATTTCCACCGACACTTGGCCGGATCCGCTTAGTTTTCCCCAACGCGTGGCCGCATCCGCTTAGTTTTCCCCCGCTTAACTGTTTTCGGGTCACTTTTCCCCAACGTTAGCCGCTTCCGCTTGCCGCTGGGCTGTTTTCGGGCCATTTTTCCCCAACACTTGGCCGTATCCGCTTAGTTTTCCCCAACGCGTGGCCGCATCCGCTTAGTTTTCCCCCGCTGAACTGTTTTCGGGTCACTTTTGCCCAACGTTAGCCGCTTCCGCTTGGCACTGGACTGTTTTCGGGCCAATTTCCACCGACTCTGGGCCGGATCCGCTTAGTTTTCCCCAACGCTTGGCTGCATCCGCTTAATTTTCCCCAGCTGAACTGTTTTCGGGTCACTTTGTCCCAACGTTAGCCGTTTCCGCTTGCCGCTGGACTGTTTTCGGGCCATTTTCCACCGACTCTTGGCCGTATCCGCTTGGTTTTCCCCAACGCTTGGCTGCTTCCGCTTAATTTCCCCCAGCTGAACTGTTTTCGGGTCACTTTTGCCCAACGTTAGCCGTTTCCGCTTGCCGCTGGACTGTTTTCGGGCCATTTTTCACCGACACTTGGCCGTATCCGCTTAGTTTTCGCCAACAATTGGCTGCATCCGCTTAATTTTCCAAGCTATACTGCTTTCGGGTCAGTTTTGCCCAACGTTAGCCGCTTCCGCTTGCCGCTGGGCTGTTTTCGGGCCATTTTCCACCCACGCTGGCACCGACGGGGCCATGTACACCCACGCGCGTGTACATGAGGGGGCACCCATTTTTGAAAACCTTGCCCCCCTATAGGGGAATATGCATTTTGAGGCTCTAGCCACGCCCAGGGTTACCACCCCCTGAAAATCCCCCAAGTCAAAATCACCCATGTAAAATATTCAAAAAAATCTCAAAAAATCACAAAAAATTTATAAAACCAAATAAATTCAAAAAAAAAAAAAAAATTCAAAAATTCAAAAAAAATTCAAAAAATTCAAAAAAATTCAAAAAAATTCAAAAATTTCAAAAATTCAAAAAAAGTCCAAAAACCCAAAAAAACTTCAAAAATTTCAAAAATTCAAAAAAATTTCAAAAAAAATTTCAAAAATTTGCCCCGCTGAACTTTTTTCGGGTCAGTTTTGCCCAACGTTAGCCGCTTCCGCTTGCCGCTGGACTGTTTTCGGGCCAATTTCCACCGACTCTTGGCCGTATCCGCTTAGTTTTCCCCAACGCGTGGCCGCATCCGCTTAGTTTTCCCCCGCTGAACTGTTTTCGGGTCACTTTTGCCCAACGTTAGCCGCTTCCGCTTGCCGCTGGGCTGTTTTCGGGCCAATTTCCACCGACACTTGGCCGCATCCGCTTAGTTTTCCCCAACGCGTGGCCGCATCCGCTTAGTTTTCCCCCGCTTAACTATTTTCGGGTCACTTTTCCCCAACGTTAGCCGCTTCCGCTTGCCGCTGGGCTGTTTTCGGGCCATTTTTCCCCAACACTTGGCCGTATCCGCTTAGTTTTCCCCAACGCGTGGCCGCATCCGCTTAGTTTTCCCCCGCTGAACTGTTTTCGGGTCACTTTTCCCCAACGTTAGCCGCTTCCGCTTGCCGCTGGGCTGTTTTCGGGCCAATTTCCACCGACTCTGGGTCGGATCCGCTTAGTTTTCCCCAACGCTTGGCTGCATCCGCTTAATTTTCCCCAGCTGAACTGTTTTCGGGTCACTTTGTCCCAACGTTAGCCGTTTCCGCTTGCCGCTGGACTGTTTTCGGGCCATTTTCCACCGACTCTTGGCCGTATCCGCTTGGTTTTGCCCAACGCTTGGCTGCTTCCGCTTAATTTCCCCCAGCTGAACTGTTTTCGGGTCACTTTTGCCCAACGTTAGCCGTTTCCGCTTGCCGCTGGACTGTTTTCGGGCCATTTTTCACCGTCACTTGGCCGTATCCGCTTAGTTTTCGCCAACAATTGGCTGCATCCGCTTAATTTTCCAAGCTATACTGCTTTCGGGTCAGTTTTGCCCAACGTTAGCCGCTTCCGCTTGCCGCTGGGCTGTTTTCGGGCCATTTTCCACCCACGCTGGCACCGACGGGGCCATGTACACCCACGCGCGTGTACATGAGGGGGCACCCATTTTTGAAAACCTTGCCCCCCTATAGGGGAATATGCATTTTGAGGCTCTAGCCACGCCCAGGGTTACCACCCCCTGAAAATCCCCCAAGTCGAAATCACCCATGTAAAATATTCAAAAAAATCTCAAAAAATCACAAAAAATTTATAAAATCAAATAAATTCAAAAAAAAAAAAAAAATTCAAAAATTCAAAAAAAATTCAAAAAATTCAAAAAAATTCAAAAAAATTCAAAAAATTCAAAAATTCAAAAAAAGTCCAAAATCCCAAAAAAACTTCAAAAATTTCAAAAATTCAAAAAAATTTCAAAATTTCAAAAAAAATTTCAAAAATTTGCCCCGCTGAACTGTTTTCGGGTCACTTTTGCCCAACGTTAGCCGCTTCCGCTTGCCGCTGGACTGTTTTCGGGCCTATTTCCACCGACTCTTGGCCGTATCCGCTTAGTTTTCCCCAACGCGTGGCCGCATCCGCTTAGTTTTCCCCCGCTTAACTGTTTTCGGGTCACTTTTCCCCAACGTTAGCTGCTTCCGCTTGCCGCTGGGCTGTTTTCGGGCCATTTTTCCCCAACACTTGGCTGGATCCGCTTAGTTTTCCCCAACGCGTGGCCGCATCCGCTTAGTTTTCCCCCGCTGAACTGTTTTCGGGTCACTTTTTCCCAACGTTAGCCGCTTCCGCTTGCCGCTGGACTGTTTTCGGGCCAATTTCCACCGACTCTGGGCCGGATCCGCTTTGTTTTCCCCAACGCGTGGCCGCATCCGCTTAGTTTTCCCCCGCTTAACTGTTTTCGGGTCACTTTTCCCCAACGTTAGCCGCTTCCGCTTGCCGCTGGGCTGTTTTCGGGCCAATTTCCACCGACTCTTGGCCGGATCCGCTTAATTTTCCCCAGCTGAACTGTTTTCGGGTCATTTTAGCCCGACGGGGGCACCGACGGGACTGTTTTCGGGCCATTTTGCACCGACGCTTGGCCGCATGCGCTCAGTTTTGGGGCCATTTTTCACTGACGGCTGGCCGCATCCGCTTAGTTGCCCCCGCTTTGCTGATTTTTGCGCCGTTTTTTTTGTTGAACTTCAGGTTTCAAACTTCCAATTTTTTTTCCAAACTGCAGATTTCATATTTTGTATTTTTAATAAATTTGAACTTTTTCAAAATATAAAAAAAGTATTGCCTACATCCATAATTTGGATCGCGTACAATCCGGAAGTTTGAGAAATGGTCCACACCGGGTGTGAACCATCCAATCCGAAAAAAGTGGGAATTTTTACAAGCCGGAAAAACTGGAGTTTCAATGGCTCTTTGG
>NC_135920.1:16249199-16251699 GCF_964058835.1 Carex rostrata | reverse complement strand
GTTTTCCCCCGCTGGACTGTTTTCGGGTCACTTTTGCCCAACGTTAGCGGCTTCCGCTTGCCGCTGGACTGTTTTCGGGCCCTTTTTCACCGACCCTTGGCCGTATCCGCTTAGTTTTCCCCAACTCGTGGCCGCATCCGCTTAGTTTTCCCCCGCTGAACTGTTTTCGGGTCACTTTTGCCCAACGTTAGCCGCTTCCGCTTGCCGCTGGGATGTTTTCGGGCCATTTTTCCCCAACACTTGGCCGTATCCGCTTAGTTTTCCCCAACGCGTGGCCGCATCCGCTTAGTTTTCCCCCGCTGAACTGTTTTCGGGTCAGTTTTGCCCAACGTTAGCCGCTTCCGCTTGCCGCTGGACTGTTTTCGGGCCAATTTCCACCGACTCTTGGCCGTATCCGCTTAGTTTTCCCCAACGCGTGGCCGCATCCGCTTAGTTTTCCCCCGCTGAACTGTTTTCGGGTCACTTTTGCCCAACGTTAGCGGCTTCCGCTTGCCGCTGGACTGTTTTCGGGCCAATTTCCACCGACTCTTGGCCGTATCCGCTTAGTTTTCCCCAACGCGTGGCCGCATCCGCTTAGTTTTCCCCCGCTGAACTGTTTTCGGGTCAGTTTTGCCCAACGTTAGCCGCTTCCGCTTGCCGCTGGACTGTTTTCGGGCCAATTTCCACCGACTCTTGGCCGTATCCGCTTAGTTTTCCCCAACGCGTGGCCGCATCCGCTTAGTTTTCCCCCGCTGAACTGTTTTCGGGTCACTTTTGCCCAACGTTAGCCGCTTTCGCTTGCCGCTGGGCTGTTTTCGGGCCAATTTCCACCGACACTTGGCCGGATCCGCTTAGTTTTCCCCAACGCGTGGCCGCATCCGCTTAGTTTTCCCCCGCTTAACTGTTTTCGGGTCACTTTTCCCCAACGTTAGCCGCTTCCGCTTGCCGCTGGGCTGTTTTCGGGCCATTTTTCCCCAACACTTGGCCGTATCCGCTTAGTTTTCCCCAACGCGTGGCCGCATCCGCTTAGTTTTCCCCCGCTGAACTGTTTTCGGGTCACTTTTGCCCAACGTTAGCCGCTTCCGCTTGGCACTGGACTGTTTTCGGGCCAATTTCCACCGACTCTGGGCCGGATCCGCTTAGTTTTCCCCAACGCTTGGCTGCATCCGCTTAATTTTCCCCAGCTGAACTGTTTTCGGGTCACTTTGTCCCAACGTTAGCCGTTTCCGCTTGCCGCTGGACTGTTTTCGGGCCATTTTCCACCGACTCTTGGCCGTATCCGCTTGGTTTTCCCCAACGCTTGGCTGCTTCCGCTTAATTTCCCCCAGCTGAACTGTTTTCGGGTCACTTTTGCCCAACGTTAGCCGTTTCCGCTTGCCGCTGGACTGTTTTCGGGCCATTTTTCACCGACACTTGGCCGTATCCGCTTAGTTTTCGCCAACAATTGGCTGCATCCGCTTAATTTTCCAAGCTATACTGCTTTCGGGTCAGTTTTGCCCAACGTTAGCCGCTTCCGCTTGCCGCTGGGCTGTTTTCGGGCCATTTTCCACCCACGCTGGCACCGACGGGGCCATGTACACCCACGCGCGTGTACATGAGGGGGCACCCATTTTTGAAAACCTTGCCCCCCTATAGGGGAATACGCATTTTGAGGCTCTAGCCACGCCCAGGGTTACCACCCCCTGAAAATCCCCCAAGTCAAAATCACCCATGTAAAATATTCAAAAAAATCTCAAAAAATCACAAAAAATTTATAAAACCAAATAAATTCAAAAAAAAAAAAAAAATTCAAAAATTCAAAAAAAATTCAAAAAATTCAAAAAAATTCAAAAAAATTCAAAAATTTCAAAAATTCAAAAAAAGTCCAAAAACCCAAAAAAACTTCAAAAATTTCAAAAATTCAAAAAAATTTCAAAAAAAATTTCAAAAATTTGCCCCGCTGAACTTTTTTCGGGTCAGTTTTGCCCAACGTTAGCCGCTTCCGCTTGCCGCTGGACTGTTTTCGGGCCAATTTCCACCGACTCTTGGCCGTATCCGCTTAGTTTTCCCCAACGCGTGGCCGCATCCGCTTAGTTTTCCCCCGCTGAACTGTTTTCAGGTCACTTTTGCCCAACGTTAGCCGCTTCCGCTTGCCGCTGGGCTGTTTTCGGGCCAATTTCCACCGACACTTGGCCGCATCCGCTTAGTTTTCCCCAACGCGTGGCCGCATCCGCTTAGTTTTCCCCCGCTTAACTATTTTCGGGTCACTTTTCCCCAACGTTAGCCGCTTCCGCTTGCCGCTGGGCTGTTTTCGGGCCATTTTTCCCCAACACTTGGCCGTATCCGCTTAGTTTTCCCCAACGCGTGGCCGCATCCGCTTAGTTTTCCCCCGCTGAACTGTTTTCGGGTCACTTTTCCCCAACGTTAGCCGCTTCCGCTTGCCGCTGGGCTGTTTTCGGGCCAATTTCCACCGACTCTGGGTCGGATCCGCTTAGTTTTCCCCAACGCTTGGCTGCATCCGCTTAATTTTCCCCAGCTGAAC
>NC_135920.1:16234199-16239199 GCF_964058835.1 Carex rostrata | reverse complement strand
TTTACGGCTGGGGATTTCAACCCTTGCGGCTACCCGCATCGGTCTTACGGGCGCCTCCACGCTTAGACGCCCTGCCCGATCGTGTTTCGCCGGCTTTACGGCTGGGGATTTCAACCCGCATCGGTCTCTGCGGGGCGCCTCCACGCTTAGGCACCCCGCTCAACCGTGTTTCGCCGGCTTTACGGCTGGGGATTTCAACCCGCTCGGTCACTGCGGGGCGCCTCCACGCTTAGGCGCCCCGCTCAACCGTGTTTCGCCGGCTTTACGGCTGGGGATTTCAACCCGCGCGGCTACCCGCATCGGTCTTACGGGCGCCTCCACGCTTAGACGCCCTGCCCGAACGTGTTTCGCCGGCTTTACGGCTGGGGATTTCAACCCGCTCGGTCTCTGCGGGGCGCCTCCACGCTTAGGCGCCCCAATGAACCGTGTTTCACCGGCTTTACGGCTGGGGATTTCAACCCGCGCGGCTACCCGCATCGGTCTTACGGGCGAAACTCCACGCGGAGTCGCCCTGCCCGAACGTGTTTCACCGGCTTTACGGCTGGGGATTTCAACCCGCTCGGTCTCTGCGGGGCGCCTCCACGCTTAGGCGCCCCGCTCAACCGTGTTTCACCGGCTTTACGGCTGGGGATTTCAACCCGCTCGGTCACTGCAGGGCACCTCCACGCTTAGGCGCCCCGCTCAACCGTGTTTCGCCGGCTTTACGGCTGGGGATTTCAACCCGCGCGGCTACCCGCATCGGTCTTACGGGCGCCTCCACGCTTAGACGTCCTGCCCGAACGTGTTTCGCCGGCTTTACGGCTGGGGATTTCAACCCGCTCGGTCTCTGCGGGGCGCCTCCACGCTTAGGCGCCCCAATGAACCGTGTTTCGCCGGCTTTACGGCTGGGGATTTCAACCCGCTCGGTCTCTGCGGGGCGCCTCCACGCTTAGGCGCCCCAATGAACCGTGTTTCACCGGCTTTACGGCTGGGGATTTCAACCCGCGCGGCTACCCGCATCGGCCTTACGGGCGAAACTCCACGCGGAGTCACCCTGCCCGACCGCTTTTCGCCGGCTTTACGGCTGGGGATTTCAACCCGCATCGGTCTTACGGGCGCCTCCACGCTTAGACGCCCTGCCCCACCGTGTTTCGCCGGTTCTACGGCTGGGGATTTCAACCCGCGTGGTCCGTGTTTTTCGGTAACATATTCGTGTTCCTTGCCCCCGAATCGTGTCTTTTGTCCCCGCTGCACCGTGTTTTTTGCCCCCGCTCAACCGTGTTCTTTGCCCCCGCTCAACCGTGCTTACTGCCCCCGCTCAACCGTGCTTTTTCGGTAACATAATCGTGTTTTCGGGTAACATAATCTTGTTTTTCGGGCCATTTTACACCGACGGAGGCACCCACAGGGGCCATGTACACCCCGCTTGGCATGTACATGAGGGGCTGCCCCTTCCAAAAATCCTTCCCCCCTATAGGGGAATATGCATTTTGGGTCTCCAGCCACGCCCAGGGTTACCACCCCCTGGAAATCCCCCAGGTTTACCCCCCATTTTATGTGGATGCATAGATTCAGACCGCCCTGCTCCACCGCTTTTGGCCATTTTTGCCCAACGTTAGCCGCTTCGGCTTGCCGCTGGACTGTTTTCGGGCCTTTTTCACCGACGCTTGGCCGTATCCGCTTAGTTTTCCCCAACGCTTGGCCGCATCCGCTTAGTTTTCCCCCGCTGGACTGTTTTCGGGTCACTTTTGCCCAACGTTAGCGGCTTCCGCTTGCCGCTGGACTGTTTTCGGGCCCTTTTTCACCGACCCTTGGCCGTATCCGCTTAGTTTTCCCCAACTCGTGGCCGCATCCGCTTAGTTTTCCCCCGCTGAACTGTTTTCGGGTCACTTTTGCCCAACGTTAGCCGCTTCCGCTTGCCGCTGGGATGTTTTCGGGCCATTTTTCCCCAACACTTGGCCGTATCCGCTTAGTTTTCCCCAACGCGTGGCCGCATCCGCTTAGTTTTCCCCCGCTGAACTGTTTTCGGGTCAGTTTTGCCCAACGTTAGCCGCTTCCGCTTGCCGCTGGACTGTTTTCGGGCCAATTTCCACCGACTCTTGGCCGTATCCGCTTAGTTTTCCCCAACGCGTGGCCGCATCCGCTTAGTTTTCCCCCGCTGAACTGTTTTCGGGTCACTTTTGCCCAACGTTAGCGGCTTCCGCTTGCCGCTGGACTGTTTTCGGGCCAATTTCCACCGACTCTTGGCCGTATCCGCTTAGTTTTCCCCAACGCGTGGCCGCATCCGCTTAGTTTTCCCCCGCTGAACTGTTTTCGGGTCAGTTTTGCCCAACGTTAGCCGCTTCCGCTTGCCGCTGGACTGTTTTCGGGCCAATTTCCACCGACTCTTGGCCGTATCCGCTTAGTTTTCCCCAACGCGTGGCCGCATCCGCTTAGTTTTCCCCCGCTGAACTATTTTCGGGTCACTTTTGCCCAACGTTAGCCGCTTTCGCTTGCCGCTGGGCTGTTTTCGGGCCAATTTCCACCGACACTTGGCCGGATCCGCTTAGTTTTCCCCAACGCGTGGCCGCATCCGCTTAGTTTTCCCCCGCTTAACTGTTTTCGGGTCACTTTTCCCCAACGTTAGCCGCTTCCGCTTGCCGCTGGGCTGTTTTCGGGCCATTTTTCCCCAACACTTGGCCGTATCCGCTTAGTTTTCCCCAACGCGTGGCCGCATCCGCTTAGTTTTCCCCCGCTGAACTGTTTTCGGGTCACTTTTGCCCAACGTTAGCCGCTTCCGCTTGGCACTGGACTGTTTTCGGGCCAATTTCCACCGACTCTGGGCCGGATCCGCTTAGTTTTCCCCAACGCTTGGCTGCATCCGCTTAATTTTCCCCAGCTGAACTGTTTTCGGGTCACTTTGTCCCAACGTTAGCCGTTTCCGCTTGCCGCTGGACTGTTTTCGGGCCATTTTCCACCGACTCTTGGCCGTATCCGCTTGGTTTTCCCCAACGCTTGGCTGCTTCCGCTTAATTTCCCCCAGCTGAACTGTTTTCGGGTCACTTTTGCCCAACGTTAGCCGTTTCCGCTTGCCGCTGGACTGTTTTCGGGCCATTTTTCACCGACACTTGGCCGTATCCGCTTAGTTTTCGCCAACAATTGGCTGCATCCGCTTAATTTTCCAAGCTATACTGCTTTCGGGTCAGTTTTGCCCAACGTTAGCCGCTTCCGCTTGCCGCTGGGCTGTTTTCGGGCCATTTTCCACCCACGCTGGCACCGACGGGGCCATGTACACCCACGCGCGTGTACATGAGGGGGCACCCATTTTTGAAAACCTTGCCCCCCTATAGGGGAATACGCATTTTGAGGCTCTAGCCACGCCCAGGGTTACCACCCCCTGAAAATCCCCCAAGTCAAAATCACCCATGTAAAATATTCAAAAAAATCTCAAAAAATCACAAAAAATTTATAAAACCAAATAAATTCAAAAAAAAAAAAAAAATTCAAAAATTCAAAAAAAATTCAAAAAATTCAAAAAAATTCAAAAAAATTCAAAAATTTCAAAAATTCAAAAAAAGTCCAAAAACCCAAAAAAACTTCAAAAATTTCAAAAATTCAAAAAAATTTCAAAAAAAATTTCAAAAATTTGCCCCGCTGAACTTTTTTCGGGTCAGTTTTGCCCAACGTTAGCCGCTTCCGCTTGCCGCTGGACTGTTTTCGGGCCAATTTCCACCGACTCTTGGCCGTATCCGCTTAGTTTTCCCCAACGCGTGGCCGCATCCGCTTAGTTTTCCCCCGCTGAACTGTTTTCGGGTCACTTTTGCCCAACGTTAGCCGCTTCCGCTTGCCGCTGGGCTGTTTTCGGGCCAATTTCCACCGACACTTGGCCGCATCCACTTAGTTTTCCCCAACGCGTGGCCGCATCCGCTTAGTTTTCCCCCGCTTAACTATTTTCGGGTCACTTTTCCCCAACGTTAGCCGCTTCCGCTTGCCGCTGGGCTGTTTTCGGGCCATTTTTCCCCAACACTTGGCCGTATCCGCTTAGTTTTCCCCAACGCGTGGCCGCATCCGCTTAGTTTTCCCCCGCTGAACTGTTTTCGGGTCACTTTTCCCCAACGTTAGCCGCTTCCGCTTGCCGCTGGGCTGTTTTCGGGCCAATTTCCACCGACTCTGGGTCGGATCCGCTTAGTTTTCCCCAACGCTTGGCTGCATCCGCTTAATTTTCCCCAGCTGAACTGTTTTCGGGTCACTTTGTCCCAACGTTAGCCATTTCCGCTTGCCGCTGGACTGTTTTCGGGCCATTTTCCACCGACTCTTGGCCGTATCCGCTTGGTTTTGCCCAACGCTTGGCTGCTTCCGCTTAATTTCCCCCAGCTGAACTGTTTTCGGGTCACTTTTGCCCAACGTTAGCCGTTTCCGCTTGCCGCTGGACTGTTTTCGGGCCATTTTTCACCGTCACTTGGCCGTATCCGCTTAGTTTTCGCCAACAATTGGCTGCATCCGCTTAATTTTCCAAGCTATACTGCTTTCGGGTCAGTTTTGCCCAACGTTAGCCGCTTCCGCTTGCCGCTGGGCTGTTTTCGGGCCATTTTCCACCCACGCTGGCACCGACGGGGCCATGTACACCCACGCGCGTGTACATGAGGGGGCACCCATTTTTGAAAACCTTGCCCCCCTATAGGGGAATATGCATTTTGAGGCTCTAGCCACGCCCAGGGTTACCACCCCCTGAAAATCCCCCAAGTCGAAATCACCCATGTAAAATATTCAAAAAAATCTCAAAAAATCACAAAAAATTTATAAAATCAAATAAATTCAAAAAAAAAAAAAAAATTCAAAAATTCAAAAAAATTTCAAAAAATTCAAAAAAATTCAAAAAAATTCAAAAAATTCAAAAATTCAAAAAAAGTCCAAAAACCCAAAAAAACTTCAAAAATTTCAAAAATTCAAAAAAATTTCAAAAATTTGCCCCGCTGAACTGTTTTCGGGTCACTTTTGCCCAACGTTAGCCGCTTCCGCTTGCCGCTGGACTGTTTTCGGGC
>NC_135920.1:16219199-16224199 GCF_964058835.1 Carex rostrata | reverse complement strand
CCGCGCGGCTACCCGCATCGGTCTTACGGGCGCCTCCACGCTTAGACGTCCTGCCCGAACGTGTTTCGCCGGCTTTACGGCTGGGGATTTCAACCCGCTCGGTCTCTGCGGGGCGCCTCCACGCTTAGGCGCCCCAATGAACCGTGTTTCGCCGGCTTTACGGCTGGGGATTTCAACCCGCTCGGTCTCTGCGGGGCGCCTCCACGCTTAGGCGCCCCAATGAACCGTGTTTCACCGGCTTTACGGCTGGGGATTTCAACCCGCGCAGCTACCCGCATCGGCCTTACGGGCGAAACTCCACGCGGAGTCACCCTGCCCGACCGCTTTTCGCCGGCTTTACGGCTGGGGATTTCAACCCGCATCGGTCTTACGGGCGCCTCCACGCTTAGACGCCCTGCCCCACCGTGTTTCGCCGGTTCTACGGCTGGGGATTTCAACCCGCGTGGTCCGTGTTTTTCGGTAACATATTCGTGTTCCTTGCCCCCGAATCGTGTCTTTTGTCCCCGCTGCACCGTGTTTTTTGCCCCCGCTCAACCGTGTTCTTTGCCCCCGCTCAACCGTGCTTACTGCCCCCGCTCAACCGTGCTTTTTCGGTAACATAATCGTGTTTTCGGGTAACATAATCTTGTTTTTCGGGCCATTTTACACCGACGGAGGCACCCACAGGGGCCATGTACACCCCGCTTGGCATGTACATGAGGGGCTGCCCCTTCCAAAAATCCTTCCCCCCTATAGGGGAATATGCATTTTGGGTCTCCAGCCACGCCCAGGGTTACCACCCCCTGGAAATCCCCCAGGTTTACCCCCCATTTTATGTGGATGCATAGATTCAGACCGCCCTGCTCCACCGCTTTTGGCCATTTTTGCCCAACGTTAGCCGCTTCGGCTTGCCGCTGGACTGTTTTCGGGCCTTTTTCACCGACGCTTGGCCGTATCCGCTTAGTTTTCCCCAACGCTTGGCCGCATCCGCTTAGTTTTCCCCCGCTGGACTGTTTTCGGGTCACTTTTGCCCAACGTTAGCGGCTTCCGCTTGCCGCTGGACTGTTTTCGGGCCCTTTTTCACCGACCCTTGGCCGTATCCGCTTAGTTTTCCCCAACTCGTGGCCGCATCCGCTTAGTTTTCCCCCGCTGAACTGTTTTCGGGTCACTTTTGCCCAACGTTAGCCGCTTCCGCTTGCCGCTGGGATGTTTTCGGGCCATTTTTCCCCAACACTTGGCCGTATCCGCTTAGTTTTCCCCAACGCGTGGCCGCATCCGCTTAGTTTTCCCCCGCTGAACTGTTTTCGGGTCAGTTTTGCCCAACGTTAGCCGCTTCCGCTTGCCGCTGGACTGTTTTCGGGCCAATTTCCACCGACTCTTGGCCGTATCCGCTTAGTTTTCCCCAACGCGTGGCCGCATCCGCTTAGTTTTCCCCCGCTGAACTGTTTTCGGGTCACTTTTGCCCAACGTTAGCGGCTTCCGCTTGCCGCTGGACTGTTTTCGGGCCAATTTCCACCGACTCTTGGCCGTATCCGCTTAGTTTTCCCCAACGCGTGGCCGCATCCGCTTAGTTTTCCCCCGCTGAACTGTTTTCGGGTCAGTTTTGCCCAACGTTAGCCGCTTCCGCTTGCCGCTGGACTGTTTTCGGGCCAATTTCCACCGACTCTTGGCCGTATCCGCTTAGTTTTCCCCAACGCGTGGCCGCATCCGCTTAGTTTTCCCCCGCTGAACTGTTTTCGGGTCACTTTTGCCCAACGTTAGCCGCTTTCGCTTGCCGCTGGGCTGTTTTCGGGCCAATTTCCACCGACACTTGGCCGGATCCGCTTAGTTTTCCCCAACGCGTGGCCGCATCCGCTTAGTTTTCCCCCGCTTAACTGTTTTCGGGTCACTTTTCCCCAACGTTAGCCGCTTCCGCTTGCCGCTGGGCTGTTTTCGGGCCATTTTTCCCCAACACTTGGCCGTATCCGCTTAGTTTTCCCCAACGCGTGGCCGCATCCGCTTAGTTTTCCCCCGCTGAACTGTTTTCGGGTCACTTTTGCCCAACGTTAGCCGCTTCCGCTTGGCACTGGACTGTTTTCGGGCCAATTTCCACCGACTCTGGGCCGGATCCGCTTAGTTTTCCCCAACGCTTGGCTGCATCCGCTTAATTTTCCCCAGCTGAACTGTTTTCGGGTCACTTTGTCCCAACGTTAGCCGTTTCCGCTTGCCGCTGGACTGTTTTCGGGCCATTTTCCACCGACTCTTGGCCGTATCCGCTTGGTTTTCCCCAACGCTTGGCTGCTTCCGCTTAATTTCCCCCAGCTGAACTGTTTTCGGGTCACTTTTGCCCAACGTTAGCCGTTTCCGCTTGCCGCTGGACTGTTTTCGGGCCATTTTTCACCGACACTTGGCCGTATCCGCTTAGTTTTCGCCAACAATTGGCTGCATCCGCTTAATTTTCCAAGCTATACTGCTTTCGGGTCAGTTTTGCCCAACGTTAGCCGCTTCCGCTTGCCGCTGGGCTGTTTTCGGGCCATTTTCCACCCACGCTGGCACCGACGGGGCCATGTACACCCACGCGCGTGTACATGAGGGGGCACCCATTTTTGAAATCCTTGCCCCCCTATAGGGGAATATGCATTTTGAGGCTCTAGCCACGCCCAGGGTTACCACCCCCTGAAAATCCCCCAAGTCAAAATCACCCATGTAAAATATTCAAAAAAATCTCAAAAAATCACAAAAAATTTATAAAACCAAATAAATTCAAAAAAAAAAAAAAAATTCAAAAATTCAAAAAAAATTCAAAAAATTCAAAAAAATTCAAAAAAATTCAAAAATTTCAAAAATTCAAAAAAAGTCCAAAAACCCAAAAAAACTTCAAAAATTTCAAAAATTCAAAAAAATTTCAAAAAAAATTTCAAAAATTTGCCCCGCTGAACTTTTTTCGGGTCAGTTTTGCCCAACGTTAGCCGCTTCCGCTTGCCGCTGGACTGTTTTCGGGCCAATTTCCACCGACTCTTGGCCGTATCCGCTTAGTTTTCCCCAACGCGTGGCCGCATCCGCTTAGTTTTCCCCCGCTGAACTGTTTTCGGGTCACTTTTGCCCAACGTTAGCCGCTTCCGCTTGCCGCTGGGCTGTTTTCGGGCCAATTTCCACCGACACTTGGCCGCATCCGCTTAGTTTTCCCCAACGCGTGGCCGCATCCGCTTAGTTTTCCCCCGCTTAACTATTTTCGGGTCACTTTTCCCCAACGTTAGCCGCTTCCGCTTGCCGCTGGGCTGTTTTCGGGCCATTTTTCCCCAACACTTGGCCGTATCCGCTTAGTTTTCCCCAACGCGTGGCCGCATCCGCTTAGTTTTCCCCCGCTGAACTGTTTTCGGGTCACTTTTCCCCAACGTTAGCCGCTTCCGCTTGCCGCTGGGCTGTTTTCGGGCCAATTTCCACCGACTCTGGGTCGGATCCGCTTAGTTTTCCCCAACGCTTGGCTGCATCCGCTTAATTTTCCCCAGCTGAACTGTTTTCGGGTCACTTTGTCCCAACGTTAGCCGTTTCCGCTTGCCGCTGGACTGTTTTCGGGCCATTTTCCACCGACTCTTGGCCGTATCCGCTTGGTTTTGCCCAACGCTTGGCTGCTTCCGCTTAATTTCCCCCAGCTGAACTGTTTTCGGGTCACTTTTGCCCAACGTTAGCCGTTTCCGCTTGCCGCTGGACTGTTTTCGGGCCATTTTTCACCGTCACTTGGCCGTATCCGCTTAGTTTTCGCCAACAATTGGCTGCATCCGCTTAATTTTCCAAGCTATACTGCTTTCGGGTCAGTTTTGCCCAACGTTAGCCGCTTCCGCTTGCCGCTGGGCTGTTTTCGGGCCATTTTCCACCCACGCTGGCACCGACGGGGCCATGTACACCCACGCGCGTGTACATGAGGGGGCACCCATTTTTGAAAACCTTGCCCCCCTATAGGGGAATATGCATTTTGAGGCTCTAGCCACGCCCAGGGTTACCACCCCCTGAAAATCCCCCAAGTCGAAATCACCCATGTAAAATATTCAAAAAAATCTCAAAAAATCACAAAAAATTTATAAAATCAAATAAATTCAAAAAAAAAAAAAAAATTCAAAAATTCAAAAAAATTTCAAAAAATTCAAAAAAATTCAAAAAAATTCAAAAAATTCAAAAATTCAAAAAAAGTCCAAAAACCCAAAAAAACTTCAAAAATTTCAAAAATTTGCCCCGCTGAACTGTTTTCGGGTCACTTTTGCCCAACGTTAGCCGCTTCCGCTTGCCGCTGGACTGTTTTCGGGCCTATTTCCACCGACTCTTGGCCGTATCCGCTTAGTTTTCCCCAACGCGTGGCCGCATCCGCTTAGTTTTCCCCCGCTTAACTGTTTTCGGGTCACTTTTCCCCAACGTTAGCTGCTTCCGCTTGCCGCTGGACTGTTTTCGGGCCATTTTCCACCGACTCTTGGCCGTATCCGCTTGGTTTTGCCCAACGCTTGGCTGCTTCCGCTTAATTTCCCCCAGCTGAACTGTTTTCGGGTCACTTTTGCCCAACGTTAGCCGTTTCCGCTTGCCGCTGGACTGTTTTCGGGCCATTTTTCACCGTCACTTGGCCGTATCCGCTTAGTTTTCGCCAACAATTGGCTGCATCCGCTTAATTTTCCAAGCTATACTGCTTTCGGGTCAGTTTTGCCCAACGTTAGCCGCTTCCGCTTGCCGCTGGGCTGTTTTCGGGCCATTTTCCACCCACGCTGGCACCGACGGGGCCATGTACACCCACGCGCGTGTACATGAGGGGGCACCCATTTTTGAAAACCTTGCCCCCCTATAGGGGAATATGCATTTTGAGGCTCTAGCCACGCCCAGGGTTACCACCCCCTGAAAATCCCCCAAGTCGAAATCACCCATGTAAAATATTCAAAAAAATCTCAAAAAATCACAAAAAATTTATAAAATCAAATAAATTCAAAAAAAAAAAAAAATTCAAAAATTCAAAAAAATTTCAAAAAATTCAAAAAAATTCAAAAAAATTCAAAAAATTCAAA
>NC_135920.1:16204199-16209199 GCF_964058835.1 Carex rostrata | reverse complement strand
CTCAACCGTGTTTCACCGGCTTTACGGCTGGGGATTTCAACCCGCTCGGTCACTGCAGGGCACCTCCACGCTTAGGCGCCCCGCTCAACCGTGTTTCGCCGGCTTTACGGCTGGGGATTTCAACCCGCGCGGCTACCCGCATCGGTCTTACGGGCGCCTCCACGCTTAGACGTCCTGCCCGAACGTGTTTCGCCGGCTTTACGGCTGGGGATTTCAACCCGCTCGGTCTCTGCGGGGCGCCTCCACGCTTAGGCGCCCCAATGAACCGTGTTTCGCCGGCTTTACGGCTGGGGATTTCAACCCGCTCGGTCTCTGCGGGGCGCCTCCACGCTTAGGCGCCCCAATGAACCGTGTTTCACCGGCTTTACGGCTGGGGATTTCAACCCGCGCGGCTACCCGCATCGGCCTTACGGGCGAAACTCCACGCGGAGTCACCCTGCCCGACCGCTTTTCGCCGGCTTTACGGCTGGGGATTTCAACCCGCATCGGTCTTACGGGCGCCTCCACGCTTAGACGCCCTGCCCCACCGTGTTTCGCCGGTTCTACGGCTGGGGATTTCAACCCGCGTGGTCCGTGTTTTTCGGTAACATATTCGTGTTCCTTGCCCCCGAATCGTGTCTTTTGTCCCCGCTGCACCGTGTTTTTTGCCCCCGCTCAACCGTGTTCTTTGCCCCCGCTCAACCGTGCTTACTGCCCCCGCTCAACCGTGCTTTTTCGGTAACATAATCGTGTTTTCGGGTAACATAATCTTGTTTTTCGGGCCATTTTACACCGACGGAGGCACCCACAGGGGCCATGTACACCCCGCTTGGCATGTACATGAGGGGCTGCCCCTTCCAAAAATCCTTCCCCCCTATAGGGGAATATGCATTTTGGGTCTCCAGCCACGCCCAGGGTTACCACCCCCTGGAAATCCCCCAGGTTTACCCCCCATTTTATGTGGATGCATAGATTCAGACCGCCCTGCTCCACCGCTTTTGGCCATTTTTGCCCAACGTTAGCCGCTTCGGCTTGCCGCTGGACTGTTTTCGGGCCTTTTTCACCGACGCTTGGCCGTATCCGCTTAGTTTTCCCCAACGCTTGGCCGCATCCGCTTAGTTTTCCCCCGCTGGACTGTTTTCGGGTCACTTTTGCCCAACGTTAGCGGCTTCCGCTTGCCGCTGGACTGTTTTCGGGCCCTTTTTCACCGACCCTTGGCCGTATCCGCTTAGTTTTCCCCAACTCGTGGCCGCATCCGCTTAGTTTTCCCCCGCTGAACTGTTTTCGGGTCACTTTTGCCCAACGTTAGCCGCTTCCGCTTGCCGCTGGGATGTTTTCGGGCCATTTTTCCCCAACACTTGGCCGTATCCGCTTAGTTTTCCCCAACGCGTGGCCGCATCCGCTTAGTTTTCCCCCGCTGAACTGTTTTCGGGTCAGTTTTGCCCAACGTTAGCCGCTTCCGCTTGCCGCTGGACTGTTTTCGGGCCAATTTCCACCGACTCTTGGCCGTATCCGCTTAGTTTTCCCCAACGCGTGGCCGCATCCGCTTAGTTTTCCCCCGCTGAACTGTTTTCGGGTCACTTTTGCCCAACGTTAGCGGCTTCCGCTTGCCGCTGGACTGTTTTCGGGCCAATTTCCACCGACTCTTGGCCGTATCCGCTTAGTTTTCCCCAACGCGTGGCCGTATCCGCTTAGTTTTCCCCCGCTGAACTGTTTTCGGGTCAGTTTTGCCCAACGTTAGCCGCTTCCGCTTGCCGCTGGACTGTTTTCGGGCCAATTTCCACCGACTCTTGGCCGTATCCGCTTAGTTTTCCCCAACGCGTGGCCGCATCCGCTTAGTTTTCCCCCGCTGAACTGTTTTCGGGTCACTTTTGCCCAACGTTAGCCGCTTTCGCTTGCCGCTGGGCTGTTTTCGGGCCAATTTCCACCGACACTTGGCCGGATCCGCTTAGTTTTCCCCAACGCGTGGCCGCATCCGCTTAGTTTTCCCCCGCTTAACTGTTTTCGGGTCACTTTTCCCCAACGTTAGCCGCTTCCGCTTGCCGCTGGGCTGTTTTCGGGCCATTTTTCCCCAACACTTGGCCGTATCCGCTTAGTTTTCCCCAACGCGTGGCCGCATCCGCTTAGTTTTGCCCCGCTGAACTGTTTTCGGGTCACTTTTGCCCAACGTTAGCCGCTTCCGCTTGGCACTGGACTGTTTTCGGGCCAATTTCCACCGACTCTGGGCCGGATCCGCTTAGTTTTCCCCAACGCTTGGCTGCATCCGCTTAATTTTCCCCAGCTGAACTGTTTTCGGGTCACTTTGTCCCAACGTTAGCCGTTTCCGCTTGCCGCTGGACTGTTTTCGGGCCATTTTCCACCGACTCTTGGCCGTATCCGCTTGGTTTTCCCCAACGCTTGGCTGCTTCCGCTTAATTTCCCCCAGCTGAACTGTTTTCGGGTCACTTTTGCCCAACGTTAGCCGTTTCCGCTTGCCGCTGGACTGTTTTCGGGCCATTTTTCACCGACACTTGGCCGTATCCGCTTAGTTTTCGCCAACAATTGGCTGCATCCGCTTAATTTTCCAAGCTATACTGCTTTCGGGTCAGTTTTGCCCAACGTTAGCCGCTTCCGCTTGCCGCTGGGCTGTTTTCGGGCCATTTTCCACCCACGCTGGCACCGACGGGGCCATGTACACCCACGCGCGTGTACATGAGGGGGCACCCATTTTTGAAAACCTTGCCCCCCTATAGGGGAATATGCATTTTGAGGCTCTAGCCACGCCCAGGGTTACCACCCCCTGAAAATCCCCCAAGTCAAAATCACCCATGTAAAATATTCAAAAAAATCTCAAAAAATCACAAAAAATTTATAAAACCAAATAAATTCAAAAAAAAAAAAAAAATTCAAAAATTCAAAAAAAATTCAAAAAATTCAAAAAAATTCAAAAAAATTCAAAAATTTCAAAAATTCAAAAAAAGTCCAAAAACCCAAAAAAACTTCAAAAATTTCAAAAATTCAAAAAAATTTCAAAAAAAATTTCAAAAATTTGCCCCGCTGAACTTTTTTCGGGTCAGTTTTGCCCAACGTTAGCCGCTTCCGCTTGCCGCTGGACTGTTTTCGGGCCAATTTCCACCGACTCTTGGCCGTATCCGCTTAGTTTTCCCCAACGCGTGGCCGCATCCGCTTAGTTTTCCCCCGCTGAACTGTTTTCGGGTCACTTTTGCCCAACGTTAGCCGCTTCCGCTTGCCGCTGGGCTGTTTTCGGGCCAATTTCCACCGACACTTGGCCGCATCCGCTTAGTTTTCCCCAACGCGTGGCCGCATCCGCTTAGTTTTCCCCCGCTTAACTATTTTCGGGTCACTTTTCCCCAACGTTAGCCGCTTCCGCTTGCCGCTGGGCTGTTTTCGGGCCATTTTTCCCCAACACTTGGCCGTATCCGCTTAGTTTTCCCCAACGCGTGGCCGCATCCGCTTAGTTTTCCCCCGCTGAACTGTTTTCGGGTCACTTTTCCCCAACGTTAGCCGCTTCCGCTTGCCGCTGGGCTGTTTTCGGGCCAATTTCCACCGACTCTGGGTCGGATCCGCTTAGTTTTCCCCAACGCTTGGCTGCATCCGCTTAATTTTCCCCAGCTGAACTGTTTTCGGGTCACTTTGTCCCAACGTTAGCCGTTTCCGCTTGCCGCTGGACTGTTTTCGGGCCATTTTCCACCGACTCTTGGCCGTATCCGCTTGGTTTTGCCCAACGCTTGGCTGCTTCCGCTTAATTTCCCCCAGCTGAACTGTTTTCGGGTCACTTTTGCCCAACGTTAGCCGTTTCCGCTTGCCGCTGGACTGTTTTCGGGCCATTTTTCACCGTCACTTGGCCGTATCCGCTTAGTTTTCGCCAACAATTGGCTGCATCCGCTTAATTTTCCAAGCTATACTGCTTTCGGGTCAGTTTTGCCCAACGTTAGCCGCTTCCGCTTGCCGCTGGGCTGTTTTCGGGCCATTTTCCACCCACGCTGGCACCGACGGGGCCATGTACACCCACGCGCGTGTACATGAGGGGGCACCCATTTTTGAAAACCTTGCCCCCCTATAGGGGAATATGCATTTTGAGGCTCTAGCCACGCCCAGGGTTACCACCCCCTGAAAATCCCCCAAGTCGAAATCACCCATGTAAAATATTCAAAAAAATCTCAAAAAATCACAAAAAATTTATAAAATCAAATAAATTCAAAAAAAAAAAAAAAATTCAAAAATTCAAAAAAATTTCAAAAAATTCAAAAAAATTCAAAAAAATTCAAAAAATTCAAAAATTCAAAAAAAGTCCAAAAACCCAAAAAAACTTCAAAAATTTCAAAAATTCAAAAAAATTTCAAAAATTTGCCCCGCTGAACTGTTTTCGGGTCACTTTTGCCCAACGTTAGCCGCTTCCGCTTGCCGCTGGACTGTTTTCGGGCCTATTTCCACCGACTCTTGGCCGTATCCGCTTAGTTTTCCCCAACGCGTGGCCGCATCCGCTTAGTTTTCCCCCGCTTAACTGTTTTCGGGTCACTTTTCCCCAACGTTAGCTGCTTCCGCTTGCCGCTGGGCTGTTTTCGGGCCATTTTTCCCCAACACTTGGCTGGATCCGCTTAGTTTTCCCCAACGCGTGGCCGCATCCGCTTAGTTTTCCCCCGCTGAACTGTTTTCGGGTCACTTTTTCCCAACGTTAGCCGCTTCCGCTTGCCGCTGGACTGTTTTCGGGCCAATTTCCACCGACTCTGGGCCGGATCCGCTTTGTTTTCCCCAACGCGTGGCCGCATCCGCTTAGTTTTCCCCCGCTTAACTGTTTTCGGGTCACTTTTCCCCAACGTTAGCCGCTTCCGCTTGCCGCTGGGCTGTTTTCGGGCCAATTTCCACCGACTCTTGGCCGGATCCGCTTAATTTTCCCCAGCTGAACTGTTTTCGGGTCATTTTAGCCCGACGGGGGCACCGACGGGACTGTTTTCGGGCCATTTTGCACCGACGCTTGGCCGCATGCGCTCAGTTTTGGGGCCATTTTTCACTGACGGCTG
>NC_135920.1:16189199-16194199 GCF_964058835.1 Carex rostrata | reverse complement strand
AATCGTGTTTTCGGGTAACATAATCTTGTTTTTCGGGCCATTTTACACCGACGGAGGCACCCACAGGGGCCATGTACACCCCGCTTGGCATGTACATGAGGGGCTGCCCCTTCCAAAAATCCTTCCCCCCTATAGGGGAATATGCATTTTGGGTCTCCAGCCACGCCCAGGGTTACCACCCCCTGGAAATCCCCCAGGTTTACCCCCCATTTTATGTGGATGCATAGATTCAGACCGCCCTGCTCCACCGCTTTTGGCCATTTTTGCCCAACGTTAGCCGCTTCGGCTTGCCGCTGGACTGTTTTCGGGCCTTTTTCACCGACGCTTGGCCGTATCCGCTTAGTTTTCCCCAACGCTTGGCCGCATCCGCTTAGTTTTCCCCCGCTGGACTGTTTTCGGGTCACTTTTGCCCAACGTTAGCGGCTTCCGCTTGCCGCTGGACTGTTTTCGGGCCCTTTTTCACCGACCCTTGGCCGTATCCGCTTAGTTTTCCCCAACTCGTGGCCGCATCCGCTTAGTTTTCCCCCGCTGAACTGTTTTCGGGTCACTTTTGCCCAACGTTAGCCGCTTCCGCTTGCCGCTGGGATGTTTTCGGGCCATTTTTCCCCAACACTTGGCCGTATCCGCTTAGTTTTCCCCAACGCGTGGCCGCATCCGCTTAGTTTTCCCCCGCTGAACTGTTTTCGGGTCAGTTTTGCCCAACGTTAGCCGCTTCCGCTTGCCGCTGGACTGTTTTCGGGCCAATTTCCACCGACTCTTGGCCGTATCCGCTTAGTTTTCCCCAACGCGTGGCCGCATCCGCTTAGTTTTCCCCCGCTGAACTGTTTTCGGGTCACTTTTGCCCAACGTTAGCGGCTTCCGCTTGCCGCTGGACTGTTTTTGGGCCAATTTCCACCGACTCTTGGCCGTATCCGCTTAGTTTTCCCCAACGCGTGGCCGCATCCGCTTAGTTTTCCCCCGCTGAACTGTTTTCGGGTCAGTTTTGCCCAACGTTAGCCGCTTCCGCTTGCCGCTGGACTGTTTTCGGGCCAATTTCCACCGACTCTTGGCCGTATCCGCTTAGTTTTCCCCAACGCGTGGCCGCATCCGCTTAGTTTTCCCCCGCTGAACTGTTTTCGGGTCACTTTTGCCCAACGTTAGCCGCTTTCGCTTGCCGCTGGGCTGTTTTCGGGCCAATTTCCACCGACACTTGGCCGGATCCGCTTAGTTTTCCCCAACGCGTGGCCGCATCCGCTTAGTTTTCCCCCGCTTAACTGTTTTCGGGTCACTTTTCCCCAACGTTAGCCGCTTCCGCTTGCCGCTGGGCTGTTTTCGGGCCATTTTTCCCCAACACTTGGCCGTATCCGCTTAGTTTTCCCCAACGCGTGGCCGCATCCGCTTAGTTTTGCCCCGCTGAACTGTTTTCGGGTCACTTTTGCCCAACGTTAGCCGCTTCCGCTTGGCACTGGACTGTTTTCGGGCCAATTTCCACCGACTCTGGGCCGGATCCGCTTAGTTTTCCCCAACGCTTGGCTGCATCCGCTTAATTTTCCCCAGCTGAACTGTTTTCGGGTCACTTTGTCCCAACGTTAGCCGTTTCCGCTTGCCGCTGGACTGTTTTCGGGCCATTTTCCACCGACTCTTGGCCGTATCCGCTTGGTTTTCCCCAACGCTTGGCTGCTTCCGCTTAATTTCCCCCAGCTGAACTGTTTTCGGGTCACTTTTGCCCAACGTTAGCCGTTTCCGCTTGCCGCTGGACTGTTTTCGGGCCATTTTTCACCGACACTTGGCCGTATCCGCTTAGTTTTCGCCAACAATTGGCTGCATCCGCTTAATTTTCCAAGCTATACTGCTTTCGGGTCAGTTTTGCCCAACGTTAGCCGCTTCCGCTTGCCGCTGGGCTGTTTTCGGGCCATTTTCCACCCACGCTGGCACCGACGGGGCCATGTACACCCACGCGCGTGTACATGAGGGGGCACCCATTTTTGAAAACCTTGCCCCCCTATAGGGGAATATGCATTTTGAGGCTCTAGCCACGCCCAGGGTTACCACCCCCTGAAAATCCCCCAAGTCAAAATCACCCATGTAAAATATTCAAAAAAATCTCAAAAAATCACAAAAAATTTATAAAACCAAATAAATTCAAAAAAAAAAAAAAAATTCAAAAATTCAAAAAAAATTCAAAAAATTCAAAAAAATTCAAAAAAATTCAAAAATTTCAAAAATTCAAAAAAAGTCCAAAAACCCAAAAAAACTTCAAAAATTTCAAAAATTCAAAAAAATTTCAAAAAAAATTTCAAAAATTTGCCCCGCTGAACTTTTTTCGGGTCAGTTTTGCCCAACGTTAGCCGCTTCCGCTTGCCGCTGGACTGTTTTCGGGCCAATTTCCACCGACTCTTGGCCGTATCCGCTTAGTTTTCCCCAACGCGTGGCCGCATCCGCTTAGTTTTCCCCCGCTGAACTGTTTTCGGGTCACTTTTGCCCAACGTTAGCCGCTTCCGCTTGCCGCTGGGCTGTTTTCGGGCCAATTTCCACCGACACTTGGCCGCATCCGCTTAGTTTTCCCCAACGCGTGGCCGCATCCGCTTAGTTTTCCCCCGCTTAACTATTTTCGGGTCACTTTTCCCCAACGTTAGCCGCTTCCGCTTGCCGCTGGGCTGTTTTCGGGCCATTTTTCCCCAACACTTGGCCGTATCCGCTTAGTTTTCCCCAACGCGTGGCCGCATCCGCTTAGTTTTCCCCCGCTGAACTGTTTTCGGGTCACTTTTCCCCAACGTTAGCCGCTTCCGCTTGCCGCTGGGCTGTTTTCGGGCCAATTTCCACCGACTCTGGGTCGGATCCGCTTAGTTTTCCCCAACGCTTGGCTGCATCCGCTTAATTTTCCCCAGCTGAACTGTTTTCGGGTCACTTTGTCCCAACGTTAGCCGTTTCCGCTTGCCGCTGGACTGTTTTCGGGCCATTTTCCACCGACTCTTGGCCGTATCCGCTTGGTTTTGCCCAACGCTTGGCTGCTTCCGCTTAATTTCCCCCAGCTGAACTGTTTTCGGGTCACTTTTGCCCAACGTTAGCCGTTTCCGCTTGCCGCTGGACTGTTTTCGGGCCATTTTTCACCGTCACTTGGCCGTATCCGCTTAGTTTTCGCCAACAATTGGCTGCATCCGCTTAATTTTCCAAGCTATACTGCTTTCGGGTCAGTTTTGCCCAACGTTAGCCGCTTCCGCTTGCCGCTGGGCTGTTTTCGGGCCATTTTCCACCCACGCTGGCACCGACGGGGCCATGTACACCCACGCGCGTGTACATGAGGGGGCACCCATTTTTGAAAACCTTGCCCCCCTATAGGGGAATATGCATTTTGAGGCTCTAGCCACGCCCAGGGTTACCACCCCCTGAAAATCCCCCAAGTCGAAATCACCCATGTAAAATATTCAAAAAAATCTCAAAAAATCACAAAAAATTTATAAAATCAAATAAATTCAAAAAAAAAAAAAAAATTCAAAAATTCAAAAAAATTTCAAAAAATTCAAAAAAATTCAAAAAAATTCAAAAAATTCAAAAATTCAAAAAAAGTCCAAAAACCCAAAAAAACTTCAAAAATTTCAAAAATTCAAAAAAATTTCAAAATTTCAAAAAAAATTTCAAAAATTTGCCCCGCTGAACTGTTTTCGGGTCACTTTTGCCCAACGTTAGCCGCTTCCGCTTGCCGCTGGACTGTTTTCGGGCCTATTTCCACCGACTCTTGGCCGTATCCGCTTAGTTTTCCCCAACGCGTGGCCGCATCCGCTTAGTTTTCCCCCGCTTAACTGTTTTCGGGTCACTTTTCCCCAACGTTAGCTGCTTCCGCTTGCCGCTGGGCTGTTTTCGGGCCATTTTTCCCCAACACTTGGCTGGATCCGCTTAGTTTTCCCCAACGCGTGGCCGCATCCGCTTAGTTTTCCCCCGCTGAACTGTTTTCGGGTCACTTTTTCCCAACGTTAGCCGCTTCCGCTTGCCGCTGGACTGTTTTCGGGCCAATTTCCACCGACTCTGGGCCGGATCCGCTTTGTTTTCCCCAACGCGTGGCCGCATCCGCTTAGTTTTCCCCCGCTTAACTGTTTTCGGGTCACTTTTCCCCAACGTTAGCCGCTTCCGCTTGCCGCTGGGCTGTTTTCGGGCCAATTTCCACCGACTCTTGGCCGGATCCGCTTAATTTTCCCCAGCTGAACTGTTTTCGGGTCATTTTAGCCCGACGGGGGCACCGACGGGACTGTTTTCGGGCCATTTTGCACCGACGCTTGGCCGCATGCGCTCAGTTTTGGGGCCATTTTTCACTGACGGCTGGCCGCATCCGCTTAGTTGCCCCCGCTTTGCTGATTTTTGCGCCGTTTTTTTTGTTGAACTTCAGGTTTCAAACTTCCAATTTTTTTTCCAAACTGCAGATTTCATATTTTATATTTTTAATAAATTTGAACTTTTTCAAAATATAAAAAAAGTATTGCCTACATCCATAATTTGGATCGCGTACAATCCGGAAGTTTGAGAAATGGTCCACACCGGGTGTGAACCATCCAATCCGAAAAAAGTGGGAATTTTTACAAGCCGGAAAAACTGGAGTTTCAATGGCTCTTTGGACGGTTGTAATTCATTTGGACCAAAAATTGTCCAACCCACTTGCATAAGATCCGAAATTGTCCAACCCAATTTTCTTTTTCCAAACTCCAAACTTCATATTTTATATTTTTAATAAATTTGAATTTTTGCCTACATCCATAATTTGGATCGCGTACAATCCGGAAGTTTGAGAAATGGTCCACACCGGGTGTGAACCATCCAATCCGAAAAAAGTGGGAATTTTTACAAGCCGGAAAAACTGGAGTTTCAATGGCTCTTTGGACGGTTGTAATTCATTTGGACCAAAAATTGTCCAACCCACTTGCATAAGATCCGAAATTGTACAACCCAATTTTTTTTTTTCCAAACTCCAAATTTCATATTTCATATTTTTAATAAATTTGAATTTTTGCCTACATCCATAATTTGGATCG
>NC_135920.1:16174199-16179199 GCF_964058835.1 Carex rostrata | reverse complement strand
GCGTGGTCCGTGTTTTTCGGTAACATATTCGTGTTCCTTGCCCCCGAATCGTGTCTTTTGTCCCCGCTGCACCGTGTTTTTTGCCCCCGCTCAACCGTGTTCTTTGCCCCCGCTCAACCGTGCTTACTGCCCCCGCTCAACCGTGCTTTTTCGGTAACATAATCGTGTTTTCGGGTAACATAATCTTGTTTTTCGGGCCATTTTACACCGACGGAGGCACCCACAGGGGCCATGTACACCCCGCTTGGCATGTACATGAGGGGCTGCCTCTTCCAAAAATCCTTCCCCCCTATAGGGGAATATGCATTTTGGGTCTCCAGCCACGCCCAGGGTTACCACCCCCTGAAAATCCCCCAGGTTTACCCCCCATTTTATGTGGATGCATAGATTCAGACCGCCCTGCTCCACCGCTTTTGGCCATTTTTGCCCAACGTTAGCCGCTTCGGCTTGCCGCTGGACTGTTTTCGGGCCTTTTTCACCGACGCTTGGCCGTATCCGCTTAGTTTTCCCCAACGCTTGGCCGCATCCGCTTAGTTTTCCCCCGCTGGACTGTTTTCGGGTCACTTTTGCCCAACGTTAGCGGCTTCCGCTTGCCGCTGGACTGTTTTCGGGCCCTTTTTCACCGACCCTTGGCCGTATCCGCTTAGTTTTCCCCAACTCGTGGCCGCATCCGCTTAGTTTTCCCCCGCTGAACTGTTTTCGGGTCACTTTTGCCCAACGTTAGCCGCTTCCGCTTGCCGCTGGGATGTTTTCGGGCCATTTTTCCCCAACACTTGGCCGTATCCGCTTAGTTTTCCCCAACGCGTGGCCGCATCCGCTTAGTTTTCCCCCGCTGAACTGTTTTCGGGTCAGTTTTGCCCAACGTTAGCCGCTTCCGCTTGCCGCTGGACTGTTTTCGGGCCAATTTCCACCGACTCTTGGCCGTATCCGCTTAGTTTTCCCCAACGCGTGGCCGCATCCGCTTAGTTTTCCCCCGCTGAACTGTTTTCGGGTCACTTTTGCCCAACGTTAGCGGCTTCCGCTTGCCGCTGGACTGTTTTCGGGCCAATTTCCACCGACTCTTGGCCGTATCCGCTTAGTTTTCCCCAACGCGTGGCCGCATCCGCTTAGTTTTCCCCCGCTGAACTGTTTTCGGGTCAGTTTTGCCCAACGTTAGCCGCTTCCGCTTGCCGCTGGACTGTTTTCGGGCCAATTTCCACCGACTCTTGGCCGTATCCGCTTAGTTTTCCCCAACGCGTGGCCGCATCCGCTTAGTTTTCCCCCGCTGAACTGTTTTCGGGTCACTTTTGCCCAACGTTAGCCGCTTTCGCTTGCCGCTGGGCTGTTTTCGGGCCAATTTCCACCGACTCTTGGCCGTATCCGCTTAGTTTTCCCCAACGCGTGGCCGCATCCGCTTAGTTTTCCCCCGCTGAACTGTTTTCGGGTCACTTTTACCCAACGTTAGCCGCTTTCGCTTGCCGCTGGGCTGTTTTCGGGCCAATTTCCACCGACACTTGGCCGGATCCGCTTAGTTTTCCCCAACGCGTGGCCGCATCCGCTTAGTTTTCCCCCGCTTAACTGTTTTCGGGTCACTTTTCCCCAACGTTAGCCGCTTCCGCTTGCCGCTGGGCTGTTTTCGGGCCATTTTTCCCCAACACTTGGCCGTATCCGCTTAGTTTTCCCCAACGCGTGGCCGCATCCGCTTAGTTTTCCCCCGCTGAACTGTTTTCGGGTCACTTTTGCCCAACGTTAGCCGCTTCCGCTTGGCACTGGACTGTTTTCGGGCCAATTTCCACCGACTCTGGGCCGGATCCGCTTAGTTTTCCCCAACGCTTGGCTGCATCCGCTTAATTTTCCCCAGCTGAACTGTTTTCGGGTCACTTTGTCCCAACGTTAGCCGTTTCCGCTTGCCGCTGGACTGTTTTCGGGCCATTTTCCACCGACTCTTGGCCGTATCCGCTTGGTTTTCCCCAACGCTTGGCTGCTTCCGCTTAATTTCCCCCAGCTGAACTGTTTTCGGGTCACTTTTGCCCAACGTTAGCCGTTTCCGCTTGCCGCTGGACTGTTTTCGGGCCATTTTTCACCGACACTTGGCCGTATCCGCTTAGTTTTCGCCAACAATTGGCTGCATCCGCTTAATTTTCCAAGCTATACTGCTTTCGGGTCAGTTTTGCCCAACGTTAGCCGCTTCCGCTTGCCGCTGGGCTGTTTTCGGGCCATTTTCCACCCACGCTGGCACCGACGGGGCCATGTACACCCACGCGCGTGTACATGAGGGGGCACCCATTTTTGAAAACCTTGCCCCCCTATAGGGGAATATGCATTTTGAGGCTCTAGCCACGCCCAGGGTTACCACCCCCTGAAAATCCCCCAAGTCAAAATCACCCATGTAAAATATTCAAAAAAATCTCAAAAAATCACAAAAAATTTATAAAACCAAATAAATTCAAAAAAAAAAAAGAAATTCAAAAATTCAAAAAAAATTCAAAAAATTCAAAAAAATTCAAAAAAATTCAAAAATTTCAAAAATTCAAAAAAAGTCCAAAAACCCAAAAAAACTTCAAAAATTTCAAAAATTCAAAAAAATTTCAAAAAAAATTTCAAAAATTTGCCCCGCTGAACTTTTTTCGGGTCAGTTTTGCCCAACGTTAGCCGCTTCCGCTTGCCGCTGGACTGTTTTCGGGCCAATTTCCACCGACTCTTGGCCGTATCCGCTTAGTTTTCCCCAACGCGTGGCCGCATCCGCTTAGTTTTCCCCCGCTGAACTGTTTTCGGGTCACTTTTGCCCAACGTTAGCCGCTTCCGCTTGCCGCTGGGCTGTTTTCGGGCCAATTTCCACCGACACTTGGCCGCATCCGCTTAGTTTTCCCCAACGCGTGGCCGCATCCGCTTAGTTTTCCCCCGCTTAACTATTTTCGGGTCACTTTTCCCCAACGTTAGCCGCTTCCGCTTGCCGCTGGGCTGTTTTCGGGCCATTTTTCCCCAACACTTGGCCGTATCCGCTTAGTTTTCCCCAACGCGTGGCCGCATCCGCTTAGTTTTCCCCCGCTGAACTGTTTTCGGGTCACTTTTCCCCAACGTTAGCCGCTTCCGCTTGCCGCTGGGCTGTTTTCGGGCCAATTTCCACCGACTCTGGGTCGGATCCGCTTAGTTTTCCCCAACGCTTGGCTGCATCCGCTTAATTTTCCCCAGCTGAACTGTTTTCGGGTCACTTTGTCCCAACGTTAGCCGTTTCCGCTTGCCGCTGGACTGTTTTCGGGCCATTTTCCACCGACTCTTGGCCGTATCCGCTTGGTTTTGCCCAACGCTTGGCTGCTTCCGCTTAATTTCCCCCAGCTGAACTGTTTTCGGGTCACTTTTGCCCAACGTTAGCCGTTTCCGCTTGCCGCTGGACTGTTTTCGGGCCATTTTTCACCGTCACTTGGCCGTATCCGCTTAGTTTTCGCCAACAATTGGCTGCATCCGCTTAATTTTCCAAGCTATACTGCTTTCGGGTCAGTTTTGCCCAACGTTAGCCGCTTCCGCTTGCCGCTGGGCTGTTTTCGGGCCATTTTCCACCCACGCTGGCACCGACGGGGCCATGTACACCCACGCGCGTGTACATGAGGGGGCACCCATTTTTGAAAACCTTGCCCCCCTATAGGGGAATATGCATTTTGAGGCTCTAGCCACGCCCAGGGTTACCACCCCCTGAAAATCCCCCAAGTCGAAATCACCCATGTAAAATATTCAAAAAAATCTCAAAAAATCACAAAAAATTTATAAAATCAAATAAATTCAAAAAAAAAAAAAAAATTCAAAAATTCAAAAAAATTTCAAAAAATTCAAAAAAATTCAAAAAAATTCAAAAAATTCAAAAATTCAAAAAAAGTCCAAAAACCCAAAAAAACTTCAAAAATTTCAAAAATTCAAAAAAATTTCAAAATTTCAAAAAAAATTTCAAAAATTTGCCCCGCTGAACTGTTTTCGGGTCACTTTTGCCCAACGTTAGCCGCTTCCGCTTGCCGCTGGACTGTTTTCGGGCCTATTTCCACCGACTCTTGGCCGTATCCGCTTAGTTTTCCCCAACGCGTGGCCGCATCCGCTTAGTTTTCCCCCGCTTAACTGTTTTCGGGTCACTTTTCCCCAACGTTAGCTGCTTCCGCTTGCCGCTGGGCTGTTTTCGGGCCATTTTTCCCCAACACTTGGCTGGATCCGCTTAGTTTTCCCCAACGCGTGGCCGCATCCGCTTAGTTTTCCCCCGCTGAACTGTTTTCGGGTCACTTTTTCCCAACGTTAGCCGCTTCCGCTTGCCGCTGGACTGTTTTCGGGCCAATTTCCACCGACTCTGGGCCGGATCCGCTTTGTTTTCCCCAACGCGTGGCCGCATCCGCTTAGTTTTCCCCCGCTTAACTGTTTTCGGGTCACTTTTCCCCAACGTTAGCCGCTTCCGCTTGCCGCTGGGCTGTTTTCGGGCCAATTTCCACCGACTCTTGGCCGGATCCGCTTAATTTTCCCCAGCTGAACTGTTTTCGGGTCATTTTAGCCCGACGGGGGCACCGACGGGACTGTTTTCGGGCCATTTTGCACCGACGCTTGGCCGCATGCGCTCAGTTTTGGGGCCATTTTTCACTGACGGCTGGCCGCATCCGCTTAGTTGCCCCCGCTTTGCTGATTTTTGCGCCGTTTTTTTTGTTGAACTTCAGGTTTCAAACTTCCAATTTTTTTTCCAAACTGCAGATTTCATATTTTATATTTTTAATAAATTTGAACTTTTTCAAAATATAAAAAAAGTATTGCCTACATCCATAATTTGGATCGCGTACAATCCGGAAGTTTGAGAAATGGTCCACACCGGGTGTGAACCATCCAATCCGAAAAAAGTGGGAATTTTTACAAGCCGGAAAAACTGGAGTTTCAATGGCTCTTTGGACGGTTGTAATTCATTTGGACCAAAAATTGTCCAACCCACTTGCATAAGATCCGAAATTGTCCAACCCAATTTTCTTTTTCCAAACTCCAAACTTCATATTTTATATTTT
>NC_135920.1:16161699-16164199 GCF_964058835.1 Carex rostrata | reverse complement strand
TTAGTTTTCCCCAACTCGTGGCCGCATCCGCTTAGTTTTCCCCCGCTGAACTGTTTTCGGGTCACTTTTGCCCAACGTTAGCCGCTTCCGCTTGCCGCTGGGATGTTTTCGGGCCATTTTTCCCCAACACTTGGCCGTATCCGCTTAGTTTTCCCCAACGCGTGGCCGCATCCGCTTAGTTTTCCCCCGCTGAACTGTTTTCGGGTCAGTTTTGCCCAACGTTAGCCGCTTCCGCTTGCCGCTGGACTGTTTTCGGGCCAATTTCCACCGACTCTTGGCCGTATCCGCTTAGTTTTCCCCAACGCGTGGCCGCATCCGCTTAGTTTTCCCCCGCTGAACTGTTTTCGGGTCACTTTTGCCCAACGTTAGCGGCTTCCGCTTGCCGCTGGACTGTTTTCGGGCCAATTTCCACCGACTCTTGGCCGTATCCGCTTAGTTTTCCCCAACGCGTGGCCGCATCCGCTTAGTTTTCCCCCGCTGAACTGTTTTCGGGTCAGTTTTGCCCAACGTTAGCCGCTTCCGCTTGCCGCTGGACTGTTTTCGGGCCAATTTCCACCGACTCTTGGCCGTATCCGCTTAGTTTTCCCCAACGCGTGGCCGCATCCGCTTAGTTTTCCCCCGCTGAACTGTTTTCGGGTCACTTTTACCCAACGTTAGCCGCTTTCGCTTGCCGCTGGGCTGTTTTCGGGCCAATTTCCACCGACACTTGGCCGGATCCGCTTAGTTTTCCCCAACGCGTGGCCGCATCCGCTTAGTTTTCCCCCGCTTAACTGTTTTCGGGTCACTTTTCCCCAACGTTAGCCGCTTCCGCTTGCCGCTGGGCTGTTTTCGGGCCATTTTTCCCCAACACTTGGCCGTATCCGCTTAGTTTTCCCCAACGCGTGGCCGCATCCGCTTAGTTTTCCCCCGCTGAACTGTTTTCGGGTCACTTTTGCCCAACGTTAGCCGCTTCCGCTTGGCACTGGACTGTTTTCGGGCCAATTTCCACCGACTCTGGGCCGGATCCGCTTAGTTTTCCCCAACGCTTGGCTGCATCCGCTTAATTTTCCCCAGCTGAACTGTTTTCGGGTCACTTTGTCCCAACGTTAGCCGTTTCCGCTTGCCGCTGGACTGTTTTCGGGCCATTTTCCACCGACTCTTGGCCGTATCCGCTTGGTTTTCCCCAACGCTTGGCTGCTTCCGCTTAATTTCCCCCAGCTGAACTGTTTTCGGGTCACTTTTGCCCAACGTTAGCCGTTTCCGCTTGCCGCTGGACTGTTTTCGGGCCATTTTTCACCGACACTTGGCCGTATCCGCTTAGTTTTCGCCAACAATTGGCTGCATCCGCTTAATTTTCCAAGCTATACTGCTTTCGGGTCAGTTTTGCCCAACGTTAGCCGCTTCCGCTTGCCGCTGGGCTGTTTTCGGGCCATTTTCCACCCACGCTGGCACCGACGGGGCCATGTACACCCACGCGCGTGTACATGAGGGGGCACCCATTTTTGAAAACCTTGCCCCCCTATAGGGGAATATGCATTTTGAGGCTCTAGCCACGCCCAGGGTTACCACCCCCTGAAAATCCCCCAAGTCAAAATCACCCATGTAAAATATTCAAAAAAATCTCAAAAAATCACAAAAAATTTATAAAACCAAATAAATTCAAAAAAAAAAAAAAAATTCAAAAATTCAAAAAAAATTCAAAAAATTCAAAAAAATTCAAAAAAATTCAAAAATTTCAAAAATTCAAAAAAAGTCCAAAAACCCAAAAAAACTTCAAAAATTTCAAAAATTCAAAAAAATTTCAAAAAAAATTTCAAAAATTTGCCCCGCTGAACTTTTTTCGGGTCAGTTTTGCCCAACGTTAGCCGCTTCCGCTTGCCGCTGGACTGTTTTCGGGCCAATTTCCACCGACTCTTGGCCGTATCCGCTTAGTTTTCCCCAACGCGTGGCCGCATCCGCTTAGTTTTCCCCCGCTGAACTGTTTTCGGGTCACTTTTGCCCAACGTTAGCCGCTTCCGCTTGCCGCTGGGCTGTTTTCGGGCCAATTTCCACCGACACTTGGCCGCATCCGCTTAGTTTTCCCCAACGCGTGGCCGCATCCGCTTAGTTTTCCCCCGCTTAACTATTTTCGGGTCACTTTTCCCCAACGTTAGCCGCTTCCGCTTGCCGCTGGGCTGTTTTCGGGCCATTTTTCCCCAACACTTGGCCGTATCCGCTTAGTTTTCCCCAACGCGTGGCCGCATCCGCTTAGTTTTCCCCCGCTGAACTGTTTTCGGGTCACTTTTCCCCAACGTTAGCCGCTTCCGCTTGCCGCTGGGCTGTTTTCGGGCCAATTTCCACCGACTCTGGGTCGGATCCGCTTAGTTTTCCCCAACGCTTGGCTGCATCCGCTTAATTTTCCCCAGCTGAACTGTTTTCGGGTCACTTTGTCCCAACGTTAGCCGTTTCCGCTTGCCGCTGGACTGTTTTCGGGCCATTTTCCACCGACTCTTGGCCGTATCCGCTTGGTTTTGCCCAACGC
>NC_135920.1:16146699-16151699 GCF_964058835.1 Carex rostrata | reverse complement strand
GGCTTTACGGCTGGGGATTTCAACCCGCATCGGTCTCTGCGGGGCGCCTCCACGCTTAGGCACCCCGCTCAACCGTGTTTCGCCGGCTTTACGGCTGGGGATTTCAACCCGCTCGGTCACTGCGGGGCGCCTCCACGCTTAGGCGCCCCGCTCAACCGTGTTTCGCCGGCTTTACGGCTGGGGATTTCAACCCGCGCGGCTACCCGCATCGGTCTTACGGGCGCCTCCACGCTTAGACGCCCTGCCCGAACGTGTTTCGCCGGCTTTACGGCTGGGGATTTCAACCCGCTCGGTCTCTGCGGGGCGCCTCCACGCTTAGGCGCCCCAATGAACCGTGTTTCACCGGCTTTACGGCTGGGGATTTCAACCCGCGCGGCTACCCGCATCGGTCTTACGGGCGAAACTCCACGCGGAGTCGCCCTGCCCGAACGTGTTTCACCGGCTTTACGGCTGGGGATTTCAACCCGCTCGGTCTCTGCGGGGCGCCTCCACGCTTAGGCGCCCCGCTCAACCGTGTTTCACCGGCTTTACGGCTGGGGATTTCAACCCGCTCGGTCTCTGCGGGGCGCCTCCACGCTTAGGCGCCCCGCTCAACCGTGTTTCACCGGCTTTACGGCTGGGGATTTCAACCCGCTCGGTCACTGCAGGGCACCTCCACGCTTAGGCGCCCCGCTCAACCGTGTTTCGCCGGCTTTACGGCTGGGGATTTCAACCCGCGCGGCTACCCGCATCGGTCTTACGGGCGCCTCCACGCTTAGACGTCCTGCCCGAACGTGTTTCGCCGGCTTTACGGCTGGGGATTTCAACCCGCTCGGTCTCTGCGGGGCGCCTCCACGCTTAGGCGCCCCAATGAACCGTGTTTCGCCGGCTTTACGGCTGGGGATTTCAACCCGCTCGGTCTCTGCGGGGCGCCTCCACGCTTAGGCGCCCCAATGAACCGTGTTTCACCGGCTTTACGGCTGGGGATTTCAACCCGCGCGGCTACCCGCATCGGCCTTACGGGCGAAACTCCACGCGGAGTCACCCTGCCCGACCGCTTTTCGCCGGCTTTACGGCTGGGGATTTCAACCCGCATCGGTCTTACGGGCGCCTCCACGCTTAGACGCCCTGCCCCACCGTGTTTCGCCGGTTCTACGGCTGGGGATTTCAACCCGCGTGGTCCGTGTTTTTCGGTAACATATTCGTGTTCCTTGCCCCCGAATCGTGTCTTTTGTCCCCGCTGCACCGTGTTTTTTGCCCCCGCTCAACCGTGTTCTTTGCCCCCGCTCAACCGTGCTTACTGCCCCCGCTCAACCGTGCTTTTTCGGTAACATAATCGTGTTTTCGGGTAACATAATCTTGTTTTTCGGGCCATTTTACACCGACGGAGGCACCCACAGGGGCCATGTACACCCCGCTTGGCATGTACATGAGGGGCTGCCCCTTCCAAAAATCCTTCCCCCCTATAGGGGAATATGCATTTTGGGTCTCCAGCCACGCCCAGGGTTACCACCCCCTGGAAATCCCCCAGGTTTACCCCCCATTTTATGTGGATGCATAGATTCAGACCGCCCTGCTCCACCGCTTTTGGCCATTTTTGCCCAACGTTAGCCGCTTCGGCTTGCCGCTGGACTGTTTTCGGGCCTTTTTCACCGACGCTTGGCCGTATCCGCTTAGTTTTCCCCAACGCTTGGCCGCATCCGCTTAGTTTTCCCCCGCTGGACTGTTTTCGGGTCACTTTTGCCCAACGTTAGCGGCTTCCGCTTGCCGCTGGACTGTTTTCGGGCCCTTTTTCACCGACCCTTGGCCGTATCCGCTTAGTTTTCCCCAACTCGTGGCCGCATCCGCTTAGTTTTCCCCCGCTGAACTGTTTTCGGGTCACTTTTGCCCAACGTTAGCCGCTTCCGCTTGCCGCTGGGATGTTTTCGGGCCATTTTTCCCCAACACTTGGCCGTATCCGCTTAGTTTTCCCCAACGCGTGGCCGCATCCGCTTAGTTTTCCCCCGCTGAACTGTTTTCGGGTCAGTTTTGCCCAACGTTAGCCGCTTCCGCTTGCCGCTGGACTGTTTTCGGGCCAATTTCCACCGACTCTTGGCCGTATCCGCTTAGTTTTCCCCAACGCGTGGCCGCATCCGCTTAGTTTTCCCCCGCTGAACTGTTTTCGGGTCACTTTTGCCCAACGTTAGCGGCTTCCGCTTGCCGCTGGACTGTTTTCGGGCCAATTTCCACCGACTCTTGGCCGTATCCGCTTAGTTTTCCCCAACGCGTGGCCGCATCCGCTTAGTTTTCCCCCGCTGAACTGTTTTCGGGTCAGTTTTGCCCAACGTTAGCCGCTTCCGCTTGCCGCTGGACTGTTTTCGGGCCAATTTCCACCGACTCTTGGCCGTATCCGCTTAGTTTTCCCCAACGCGTGGCCGCATCCGCTTAGTTTTCCCCCGCTGAACTGTTTTCGGGTCACTTTTGCCCAACGTTAGCCGCTTTCGCTTGCCGCTGGGCTGTTTTCGGGCCAATTTCCACCGACACTTGGCCGGATCCGCTTAGTTTTCCCCAACGCGTGGCCGCATCCGCTTAGTTTTCCCCCGCTTAACTGTTTTCGGGTCACTTTTCCCCAACGTTAGCCGCTTCCGCTTGCCGCTGGGCTGTTTTCGGGCCATTTTTCCCCAACACTTGGCCGTATCCGCTTAGTTTTCCCCAACGCGTGGCCGCATCCGCTTAGTTTTCCCCCGCTGAACTGTTTTCGGGTCACTTTTGCCCAACGTTAGCCGCTTCCGCTTGGCACTGGACTGTTTTCGGGCCAATTTCCACCGACTCTGGGCCGGATCCGCTTAGTTTTCCCCAACGCTTGGCTGCATCCGCTTAATTTTCCCCAGCTGAACTGTTTTCGGGTCACTTTGTCCCAACGTTAGCCGTTTCCGCTTGCCGCTGGACTGTTTTCGGGCCATTTTCCACCGACTCTTGGCCGTATCCGCTTGGTTTTCCCCAACGCTTGGCTGCTTCCGCTTAATTTCCCCCAGCTGAACTGTTTTCGGGTCACTTTTGCCCAACGTTAGCCGTTTCCGCTTGCCGCTGGACTGTTTTCGGGCCATTTTTCACCGACACTTGGCCGTATCCGCTTAGTTTTCGCCAACAATTGGCTGCATCCGCTTAATTTTCCAAGCTATACTGCTTTCGGGTCAGTTTTGCCCAACGTTAGCCGCTTCCGCTTGCCGCTGGGCTGTTTTCGGGCCATTTTCCACCCACGCTGGCACCGACGGGGCCATGTACACCCACGCGCGTGTACATGAGGGGGCACCCATTTTTGAAAACCTTGCCCCCCTATAGGGGAATATGCATTTTGAGGCTCTAGCCACGCCCAGGGTTACCACCCCCTGAAAATCCCCCAAGTCAAAATCACCCATGTAAAATATTCAAAAAAATCTCAAAAAATCACAAAAAATTTATAAAACCAAATAAATTCAAAAAAAAAAAAAAAATTCAAAAATTCAAAAAAAATTCAAAAAATTCAAAAAAATTCAAAAAAATTCAAAAATTTCAAAAATTCAAAAAAAGTCCAAAAACCCAAAAAAACTTCAAAAATTTCAAAAATTCAAAAAAATTTCAAAAAAAATTTCAAAAATTTGCCCCGCTGAACTTTTTTCGGGTCAGTTTTGCCCAACGTTAGCCGCTTCCGCTTGCCGCTGGACTGTTTTCGGGCCAATTTCCACCGACTCTTGGCCGTATCCGCTTAGTTTTCCCCAACGCGTGGCCGCATCCGCTTAGTTTTCCCCCGCTGAACTGTTTTCGGGTCACTTTTGCCCAACGTTAGCCGCTTCCGCTTGCCGCTGGGCTGTTTTCGGGCCAATTTCCACCGACACTTGGCCGCATCCGCTTAGTTTTCCCCAACGCGTGGCCGCATCCGCTTAGTTTTCCCCCGCTTAACTATTTTCGGGTCACTTTTCCCCAACGTTAGCCGCTTCCGCTTGCCGCTGGGCTGTTTTCGGGCCATTTTTCCCCAACACTTGGCCGTATCCGCTTAGTTTTCCCCAACGCGTGGCCGCATCCGCTTAGTTTTCCCCCGCTGAACTGTTTTCGGGTCACTTTTCCCCAACGTTAGCCGCTTCCGCTTGCCGCTGGGCTGTTTTCGGGCCAATTTCCACCGACTCTGGGTCGGATCCGCTTAGTTTTCCCCAACGCTTGGCTGCATCCGCTTAATTTTCCCCAGCTGAACTGTTTTCGGGTCACTTTGTCCCAACGTTAGCCGTTTCCGCTTGCCGCTGGACTGTTTTCGGGCCATTTTCCACCGACTCTTGGCCGTATCCGCTTGGTTTTGCCCAACGCTTGGCTGCTTCCGCTTAATTTCCCCCAGCTGAACTGTTTTCGGGTCACTTTTGCCCAACGTTAGCCGTTTCCGCTTGCCGCTGGACTGTTTTCGGGCCATTTTTCACCGTCACTTGGCCGTATCCGCTTAGTTTTCGCCAACAATTGGCTGCATCCGCTTAATTTTCCAAGCTATACTGCTTTCGGGTCAGTTTTGCCCAACGTTAGCCGCTTCCGCTTGCCGCTGGGCTGTTTTCGGGCCATTTTCCACCCACGCTGGCACCGACGGGGCCATGTACACCCACGCGCGTGTACATGAGGGGGCACCCATTTTTGAAAACCTTGCCCCCCTATAGGGGAATATGCATTTTGAGGCTCTAGCCACGCCCAGGGTTACCACCCCCTGAAAATCCCCCAAGTCGAAATCACCCATGTAAAATATTCAAAAAAATCTCAAAAAATCACAAAAAATTTATAAAATCAAATAAATTCAAAAAAAAAAAAAAATTCAAAAATTCAAAAAAATTTCAAAAAATTCAAAAAAATTCAAAAAAATTCAAAAAATTCAAAAATTCAAAAAAAGTCCAAAAACCCAAAAAAACTTCAAAAATTTCAAAAATTCAAAAAAATTTCAAAAATTTGCCCCGCTGAACTGTTTTCGGGTCACTTTTGCCCAACGTTAGCCGCTTCCGCTTGCCGCTGGACTGTTTTCGGGCCTATTTCCA
>NC_135920.1:16131699-16136699 GCF_964058835.1 Carex rostrata | reverse complement strand
CCGCATCGGTCTTACGGGCGCCTCCACGCTTAGACGTCCTGCCCGAACGTGTTTCGCCGGCTTTACGGCTGGGGATTTCAACCCGCTCGGTCTCTGCGGGGCGCCTCCACGCTTAGGCGCCCCAATGAACCGTGTTTCGCCGGCTTTACGGCTGGGGATTTCAACCCGCTCGGTCTCTGCGGGGCGCCTCCACGCTTAGGCGCCCCAATGAACCGTGTTTCACCGGCTTTACGGCTGGGGATTTCAACCCGCGCGGCTACCCGCATCGGCCTTACGGGCGAAACTCCACGCGGAGTCACCCTGCCCGACCGCTTTTCGCCGGCTTTACGGCTGGGGATTTCAACCCGCATCGGTCTTACGGGCGCCTCCACGCTTAGACGCCCTGCCCCACCGTGTTTCGCCGGTTCTACGGCTGGGGATTTCAACCCGCGTGGTCCGTGTTTTTCGGTAACATATTCGTGTTCCTTGCCCCCGAATCGTGTCTTTTGTCCCCGCTGCACCGTGTTTTTTGCCCCCGCTCAACCGTGTTCTTTGCCCCCGCTCAACCGTGCTTACTGCCCCCGCTCAACCGTGCTTTTTCGGTAACATAATCGTGTTTTCGGGTAACATAATCTTGTTTTTCGGGCCATTTTACACCGACGGAGGCACCCACAGGGGCCATGTACACCCCGCTTGGCATGTACATGAGGGGCTGCCCCTTCCAAAAATCCTTCCCCCCTATAGGGGAATATGCATTTTGGGTCTCCAGCCACGCCCAGGGTTACCACCCCCTGGAAATCCCCCAGGTTTACCCCCCATTTTATGTGGATGCATAGATTCAGACCGCCCTGCTCCACCGCTTTTGGCCATTTTTGCCCAACGTTAGCCGCTTCGGCTTGCCGCTGGACTGTTTTCGGGCCTTTTTCACCGACGCTTGGCCGTATCCGCTTAGTTTTCCCCAACGCTTGGCCGCATCCGCTTAGTTTTCCCCCGCTGGACTGTTTTCGGGTCACTTTTGCCCAACGTTAGCGGCTTCCGCTTGCCGCTGGACTGTTTTCGGGCCCTTTTTCACCGACCCTTGGCCGTATCCGCTTAGTTTTCCCCAACTCGTGGCCGCATCCGCTTAGTTTTCCCCCGCTGAACTGTTTTCGGGTCACTTTTGCCCAACGTTAGCCGCTTCCGCTTGCCGCTGGGATGTTTTCGGGCCATTTTTCCCCAACACTTGGCCGTATCCGCTTAGTTTTCCCCAACGCGTGGCCGCATCCGCTTAGTTTTCCCCCGCTGAACTGTTTTCGGGTCAGTTTTGCCCAACGTTAGCCGCTTCCGCTTGCCGCTGGACTGTTTTCGGGCCAATTTCCACCGACTCTTGGCCGTATCCGCTTAGTTTTCCCCAACGCGTGGCCGCATCCGCTTAGTTTTCCCCCGCTGAACTGTTTTCGGGTCACTTTTGCCCAACGTTAGCGGCTTCCGCTTGCCGCTGGACTGTTTTCGGGCCAATTTCCACCGACTCTTGGCCGTATCCGCTTAGTTTTCCCCAACGCGTGGCCGCATCCGCTTAGTTTTCCCCCGCTGAACTGTTTTCGGGTCAGTTTTGCCCAACGTTAGCCGCTTCCGCTTGCCGCTGGACTGTTTTCGGGCCAATTTCCACCGACTCTTGGCCGTATCCGCTTAGTTTTCCCCAACGCGTGGCCGCATCCGCTTAGTTTTCCCCCGCTGAACTGTTTTCGGGTCACTTTTGCCCAACGTTAGCCGCTTTCGCTTGCCGCTGGGCTGTTTTCGGGCCAATTTCCACCGACACTTGGCCGGATCCGCTTAGTTTTCCCCAACGCGTGGCCGCATCCGCTTAGTTTTCCCCCGCTTAACTGTTTTCGGGTCACTTTTCCCCAACGTTAGCCGCTTCCGCTTGCCGCTGGGCTGTTTTCGGGCCATTTTTCCCCAACACTTGGCCGTATCCGCTTAGTTTTCCCCAACGCGTGGCCGCATCCGCTTAGTTTTCCCCCGCTGAACTGTTTTCGGGTCACTTTTGCCCAACGTTAGCCGCTTCCGCTTGGCACTGGACTGTTTTCGGGCCAATTTCCACCGACTCTGGGCCGGATCCGCTTAGTTTTCCCCAACGCTTGGCTGCATCCGCTTAATTTTCCCCAGCTGAACTGTTTTCGGGTCACTTTGTCCCAACGTTAGCCGTTTCCGCTTGCCGCTGGACTGTTTTCGGGCCATTTTCCACCGACTCTTGGCCGTATCCGCTTGGTTTTCCCCAACGCTTGGCTGCTTCCGCTTAATTTCCCCCAGCTGAACTGTTTTCGGGTCACTTTTGCCCAACGTTAGCCGTTTCCGCTTGCCGCTGGACTGTTTTCGGGCCATTTTTCACCGACACTTGGCCGTATCCGCTTAGTTTTCGCCAACAATTGGCTGCATCCGCTTAATTTTCCAAGCTATACTGCTTTCGGGTCAGTTTTGCCCAACGTTAGCCGCTTCCGCTTGCCGCTGGGCTGTTTTCGGGCCATTTTCCACCCACGCTGGCACCGACGGGGCCATGTACACCCACGCGCGTGTACATGAGGGGGCACCCATTTTTGAAAACCTTGCCCCCCTATAGGGGAATATGCATTTTGAGGCTCTAGCCACGCCCAGGGTTACCACCCCCTGAAAATCCCCCAAGTCAAAATCACCCATGTAAAATATTCAAAAAAATCTCAAAAAATCACAAAAAATTTATAAAACCAAATAAATTCAAAAAAAAAAAAAAAATTCAAAAATTCAAAAAAAATTCAAAAAATTCAAAAAAATTCAAAAAAATTCAAAAATTTCAAAAATTCAAAAAAAGTCCAAAAACCCAAAAAAACTTCAAAAATTTCAAAAATTCAAAAAAATTTCAAAAAAAATTTCAAAAATTTGCCCCGCTGAACTTTTTTCGGGTCAGTTTTGCCCAACGTTAGCCGCTTCCGCTTGCCGCTGGACTGTTTTCGGGCCAATTTCCACCGACTCTTGGCCGTATCCGCTTAGTTTTCCCCAACGCGTGGCCGCATCCGCTTAGTTTTCCCCCGCTGAACTGTTTTCGGGTCACTTTTGCCCAACGTTAGCCGCTTCCGCTTGCCGCTGGGCTGTTTTCGGGCCAATTTCCACCGACACTTGGCCGCATCCGCTTAGTTTTCCCCAACGCGTGGCCGCATCCGCTTAGTTTTCCCCCGCTTAACTATTTTCGGGTCACTTTTCCCCAACGTTAGCCGCTTCCGCTTGCCGCTGGGCTGTTTTCGGGCCATTTTTCCCCAACACTTGGCCGTATCCGCTTAGTTTTCCCCAACGCGTGGCCGCATCCGCTTAGTTTTCCCCCGCTGAACTGTTTTCGGGTCACTTTTCCCCAACGTTAGCCGCTTCCGCTTGCCGCTGGGCTGTTTTCGGGCCAATTTCCACCGACTCTGGGTCGGATCCGCTTAGTTTTCCCCAACGCTTGGCTGCATCCGCTTAATTTTCCCCAGCTGAACTGTTTTCGGGTCACTTTGTCCCAACGTTAGCCGTTTCCGCTTGCCGCTGGACTGTTTTCGGGCCATTTTCCACCGACTCTTGGCCGTATCCGCTTGGTTTTGCCCAACGCTTGGCTGCTTCCGCTTAATTTCCCCCAGCTGAACTGTTTTCGGGTCACTTTTGCCCAACGTTAGCCGTTTCCGCTTGCCGCTGGACTGTTTTCGGGCCATTTTTCACCGTCACTTGGCCGTATCCGCTTAGTTTTCGCCAACAATTGGCTGCATCCGCTTAATTTTCCAAGCTATACTGCTTTCGGGTCAGTTTTGCCCAACGTTAGCCGCTTCCGCTTGCCGCTGGGCTGTTTTCGGGCCATTTTCCACCCACGCTGGCACCGACGGGGCCATGTACACCCACGCGCGTGTACATGAGGGGGCACCCATTTTTGAAAACCTTGCCCCCCTATAGGGGAATATGCATTTTGAGGCTCTAGCCACGCCCAGGGTTACCACCCCCTGAAAATCCCCCAAGTCGAAATCACCCATGTAAAATATTCAAAAAAATCTCAAAAAATCACAAAAAATTTATAAAATCAAATAAATTCAAAAAAAAAAAAAAAATTCAAAAATTCAAAAAAATTTCAAAAAATTCAAAAAAATTCAAAAAAATTCAAAAAATTCAAAAATTCAAAAAAAGTCCAAAAACCCAAAAAAACTTCAAAAATTTCAAAAATTCAAAAAAATTTCAAAAATTTGCCCCGCTGAACTGTTTTCGGGTCACTTTTGCCCAACGTTAGCCGCTTCCGCTTGCCGCTGGACTGTTTTCGGGCCTATTTCCACCGACTCTTGGCCGTATCCGCTTAGTTTTCCCCAACGCGTGGCCGCATCCGCTTAGTTTTCCCCCGCTTAACTGTTTTCGGGTCACTTTTCCCCAACGTTAGCTGCTTCCGCTTGCCGCTGGGCTGTTTTCGGGCCATTTTTCCCCAACACTTGGCTGGATCCGCTTAGTTTTCCCCAACGCGTGGCCGCATCCGCTTAGTTTTCCCCCGCTGAACTGTTTTCGGGTCACTTTTTCCCAACGTTAGCCGCTTCCGCTTGCCGCTGGACTGTTTTCGGGCCAATTTCCACCGACTCTGGGCCGGATCCGCTTTGTTTTCCCCAACGCGTGGCCGCATCCGCTTAGTTTTCCCCCGCTTAACTGTTTTCGGGTCACTTTTCCCCAACGTTAGCCGCTTCCGCTTGCCGCTGGGCTGTTTTCGGGCCAATTTCCACCGACTCTTGGCCGGATCCGCTTAATTTTCCCCAGCTGAACTGTTTTCGGGTCATTTTAGCCCGACGGGGGCACCGACGGGACTGTTTTCGGGCCATTTTGCACCGACGCTTGGCCGCATGCGCTCAGTTTTGGGGCCATTTTTCACTGACGGCTGGCCGCATCCGCTTAGTTGCCCCCGCTTTGCTGATTTTTGCGCCGTTTTTTTTGTTGAACTTCAGGTTTCAAACTTCCAATTTTTTTTCCAAACTGCAGATTTCATATTTTATATTTTTAATAAATTTGAACTTTTT
>NC_135920.1:16116699-16121699 GCF_964058835.1 Carex rostrata | reverse complement strand
CCCCGCTCAACCGTGTTTCACCGGCTTTACGGCTGGGGATTTCAACCCGCTCGGTCACTGCAGGGCACCTCCACGCTTAGGCGCCCCGCTCAACCGTGTTTCGCCGGCTTTACGGCTGGGGATTTCAACCCGCGCGGCTACCCGCATCGGTCTTACGGGCGCCTCCACGCTTAGACGTCCTGCCCGAACGTGTTTCGCCGGCTTTACGGCTGGGGATTTCAACCCGCTCGGTCTCTGCGGGGCGCCTCCACGCTTAGGCGCCCCAATGAACCGTGTTTCGCCGGCTTTACGGCTGGGGATTTCAACCCGCTCGGTCTCTGCGGGGCGCCTCCACGCTTAGGCGCCCCAATGAACCGTGTTTCACCGGCTTTACGGCTGGGGATTTCAACCCGCGCGGCTACCCGCATCGGCCTTACGGGCGAAACTCCACGCGGAGTCACCCTGCCCGACCGCTTTTCGCCGGCTTTACGGCTGGGGATTTCAACCCGCATCGGTCTTACGGGCGCCTCCACGCTTAGACGCCCTGCCCCACCGTGTTTCGCCGGTTCTACGGCTGGGGATTTCAACCCGCGTGGTCCGTGTTTTTCGGTAACATATTCGTGTTCCTTGCCCCCGAATCGTGTCTTTTGTCCCCGCTGCACCGTGTTTTTTGCCCCCGCTCAACCGTGTTCTTTGCCCCCGCTCAACCGTGCTTACTGCCCCCGCTCAACCGTGCTTTTTCGGTAACATAATCGTGTTTTCGGGTAACATAATCTTGTTTTTCGGGCCATTTTACACCGACGGAGGCACCCACAGGGGCCATGTACACCCCGCTTGGCATGTACATGAGGGGCTGCCTCTTCCAAAAATCCTTCCCCCCTATAGGGGAATATGCATTTTGGGTCTCCAGCCACGCCCAGGGTTACCACCCCCTGAAAATCCCCCAGGTTTACCCCCCATTTTATGTGGATGCATAGATTCAGACCGCCCTGCTCCACCGCTTTTGGCCATTTTTGCCCAACGTTAGCCGCTTCGGCTTGCCGCTGGACTGTTTTCGGGCCTTTTTCACCGACGCTTGGCCGTATCCGCTTAGTTTTCCCCAACGCTTGGCCGCATCCGCTTAGTTTTCCCCCGCTGGACTGTTTTCGGGTCACTTTTGCCCAACGTTAGCGGCTTCCGCTTGCCGCTGGACTGTTTTCGGGCCCTTTTTCACCGACCCTTGGCCGTATCCGCTTAGTTTTCCCCAACTCGTGGCCGCATCCGCTTAGTTTTCCCCCGCTGAACTGTTTTCGGGTCACTTTTGCCCAACGTTAGCCGCTTCCGCTTGCCGCTGGGATGTTTTCGGGCCATTTTTCCCCAACACTTGGCCGTATCCGCTTAGTTTTCCCCAACGCGTGGCCGCATCCGCTTAGTTTTCCCCCGCTGAACTGTTTTCGGGTCAGTTTTGCCCAACGTTAGCCGCTTCCGCTTGCCGCTGGACTGTTTTCGGGCCAATTTCCACCGACTCTTGGCCGTATCCGCTTAGTTTTCCCCAACGCGTGGCCGCATCCGCTTAGTTTTCCCCCGCTGAACTGTTTTCGGGTCACTTTTGCCCAACGTTAGCGGCTTCCGCTTGCCGCTGGACTGTTTTCGGGCCAATTTCCACCGACTCTTGGCCGTATCCGCTTAGTTTTCCCCAACGCGTGGCCGCATCCGCTTAGTTTTCCCCCGCTGAACTGTTTTCGGGTCAGTTTTGCCCAACGTTAGCCGCTTCCGCTTGCCACTGGACTGTTTTCGGGCCAATTTCCACCGACTCTTGGCCGTATCCGCTTAGTTTTCCCCAACGCGTGGCCGCATCCGCTTAGTTTTCCCCCGCTGAACTGTTTTCGGGTCACTTTTGCCCAACGTTAGCCGCTTTCGCTTGCCGCTGGGCTGTTTTCGGGCCAATTTCCACCGACACTTGGCCGGATCCGCTTAGTTTTCCCCAACGCGTGGCCGCATCCGCTTAGTTTTCCCCCGCTTAACTGTTTTCGGGTCACTTTTCCCCAACGTTAGCCGCTTCCGCTTGCCGCTGGGCTGTTTTCGGGCCATTTTTCCCCAACACTTGGCCGTATCCGCTTAGTTTTCCCCAACGCGTGGCCGCATCCGCTTAGTTTTCCCCCGCTGAACTGTTTTCGGGTCACTTTTGCCCAACGTTAGCCGCTTCCGCTTGGCACTGGACTGTTTTCGGGCCAATTTCCACCGACTCTGGGCCGGATCCGCTTAGTTTTCCCCAACGCTTGGCTGCATCCGCTTAATTTTCCCCAGCTGAACTGTTTTCGGGTCACTTTGTCCCAACGTTAGCCGTTTCCGCTTGCCGCTGGACTGTTTTCGGGCCATTTTCCACCGACTCTTGGCCGTATCCGCTTGGTTTTCCCCAACGCTTGGCTGCTTCCGCTTAATTTCCCCCAGCTGAACTGTTTTCGGGTCACTTTTGCCCAACGTTAGCCGTTTCCGCTTGCCGCTGGACTGTTTTCGGGCCATTTTTCACCGACACTTGGCCGTATCCGCTTAGTTTTCGCCAACAATTGGCTGCATCCGCTTAATTTTCCAAGCTATACTGCTTTCGGGTCAGTTTTGCCCAACGTTAGCCGCTTCCGCTTGCCGCTGGGCTGTTTTCGGGCCATTTTCCACCCACGCTGGCACCGACGGGGCCATGTACACCCACGCGCGTGTACATGAGGGGGCACCCATTTTTGAAAACCTTGCCCCCCTATAGGGGAATATGCATTTTGAGGCTCTAGCCACGCCCAGGGTTACCACCCCCTGAAAATCCCCCAAGTCAAAATCACCCATGTAAAATATTCAAAAAAATCTCAAAAAATCACAAAAAATTTATAAAACCAAATAAATTCAAAAAAAAAAAAAAAATTCAAAAATTCAAAAAAAATTCAAAAAATTCAAAAAAATTCAAAAAAATTCAAAAATTTCAAAAATTCAAAAAAAGTCCAAAAACCCAAAAAAACTTCAAAAATTTCAAAAATTCAAAAAAATTTCAAAAAAAATTTCAAAAATTTGCCCCGCTGAACTTTTTTCGGGTCAGTTTTGCCCAACGTTAGCCGCTTCCGCTTGCCGCTGGACTGTTTTCGGGCCAATTTCCACCGACTCTTGGCCGTATCCGCTTAGTTTTCCCCAACGCGTGGCCGCATCCGCTTAGTTTTCCCCCGCTGAACTGTTTTCGGGTCACTTTTGCCCAACGTTAGCCGCTTCCGCTTGCCGCTGGGCTGTTTTCGGGCCAATTTCCACCGACACTTGGCCGCATCCGCTTAGTTTTCCCCAACGCGTGGCCGCATCCGCTTAGTTTTCCCCCGCTTAACTATTTTCGGGTCACTTTTCCCCAACGTTAGCCGCTTCCGCTTGCCGCTGGGCTGTTTTCGGGCCATTTTTCCCCAACACTTGGCCGTATCCGCTTAGTTTTCCCCAACGCGTGGCCGCATCCGCTTAGTTTTCCCCCGCTGAACTGTTTTCGGGTCACTTTTCCCCAACGTTAGCCGCTTCCGCTTGCCGCTGGGCTGTTTTCGGGCCAATTTCCACCGACTCTGGGTCGGATCCGCTTAGTTTTCCCCAACGCTTGGCTGCATCCGCTTAATTTTCCCCAGCTGAACTGTTTTCGGGTCACTTTGTCCCAACGTTAGCCGTTTCCGCTTGCCGCTGGACTGTTTTCGGGCCATTTTCCACCGACTCTTGGCCGTATCCGCTTGGTTTTGCCCAACGCTTGGCTGCTTCCGCTTAATTTCCCCCAGCTGAACTGTTTTCGGGTCACTTTTGCCCAACGTTAGCCGTTTCCGCTTGCCGCTGGACTGTTTTCGGGCCATTTTTCACCGTCACTTGGCCGTATCCGCTTAGTTTTCGCCAACAATTGGCTGCATCCGCTTAATTTTCCAAGCTATACTGCTTTCGGGTCAGTTTTGCCCAACGTTAGCCGCTTCCGCTTGCCGCTGGGCTGTTTTCGGGCCATTTTCCACCCACGCTGGCACCGACGGGGCCATGTACACCCACGCGCGTGTACATGAGGGGGCACCCATTTTTGAAAACCTTGCCCCCCTATAGGGGAATATGCATTTTGAGGCTCTAGCCACGCCCAGGGTTACCACCCCCTGAAAATCCCCCAAGTCGAAATCACCCATGTAAAATATTCAAAAAAATCTCAAAAAATCACAAAAAATTTATAAAATCAAATAAATTCAAAAAAAAAAAAAAAATTCAAAAATTCAAAAAAAATTCAAAAAATTCAAAAAAATTCAAAAAAATTCAAAAAATTCAAAAATTCAAAAAAAGTCCAAAATCCCAAAAAAACTTCAAAAATTTCAAAAATTCAAAAAAATTTCAAAATTTCAAAAAAAATTTCAAAAATTTGCCCCGCTGAACTGTTTTCGGGTCACTTTTGCCCAACGTTAGCCGCTTCCGCTTGCCGCTGGACTGTTTTCGGGCCTATTTCCACCGACTCTTGGCCGTATCCGCTTAGTTTTCCCCAACGCGTGGCCGCATCCGCTTAGTTTTCCCCCGCTTAACTGTTTTCGGGTCACTTTTCCCCAACGTTAGCTGCTTCCGCTTGCCGCTGGGCTGTTTTCGGGCCATTTTTCCCCAACACTTGGCTGGATCCGCTTAGTTTTCCCCAACGCGTGGCCGCATCCGCTTAGTTTTCCCCCGCTGAACTGTTTTCGGGTCACTTTTTCCCAACGTTAGCCGCTTCCGCTTGCCGCTGGACTGTTTTCGGGCCAATTTCCACCGACTCTGGGCCGGATCCGCTTTGTTTTCCCCAACGCGTGGCCGCATCCGCTTAGTTTTCCCCCGCTTAACTGTTTTCGGGTCACTTTTCCCCAACGTTAGCCGCTTCCGCTTGCCGCTGGGCTGTTTTCGGGCCAATTTCCACCGACTCTTGGCCGGATCCGCTTAATTTTCCCCAGCTGAACTGTTTTCGGGTCATTTTAGCCCGACGGGGGCACCGACGGGACTGTTTTCGGGCCATTTTGCACCGACGCTTGGCCGCATGCGCTCAGTTT
>NC_135920.1:16101699-16106699 GCF_964058835.1 Carex rostrata | reverse complement strand
GCTCAACCGTGCTTTTTCGGTAACATAATCGTGTTTTCGGGTAACATAATCTTGTTTTTCGGGCCATTTTACACCGACGGAGGCACCCACAGGGGCCATGTACACCCCGCTTGGCATGTACATGAGGGGCTGCCCCTTCCAAAAATCCTTCCCCCCTATAGGGGAATATGCATTTTGGGTCTCCAGCCACGCCCAGGGTTACCACCCCCTGGAAATCCCCCAGGTTTACCCCCCATTTTATGTGGATGCATAGATTCAGACCGCCCTGCTCCACCGCTTTTGGCCATTTTTGCCCAACGTTAGCCGCTTCGGCTTGCCGCTGGACTGTTTTCGGGCCTTTTTCACCGACGCTTGGCCGTATCCGCTTAGTTTTCCCCAACGCTTGGCCGCATCCGCTTAGTTTTCCCCCGCTGGACTGTTTTCGGGTCACTTTTGCCCAACGTTAGCGGCTTCCGCTTGCCGCTGGACTGTTTTCGGGCCCTTTTTCACCGACCCTTGGCCGTATCCGCTTAGTTTTCCCCAACTCGTGGCCGCATCCGCTTAGTTTTCCCCCGCTGAACTGTTTTCGGGTCACTTTTGCCCAACGTTAGCCGCTTCCGCTTGCCGCTGGGATGTTTTCGGGCCATTTTTCCCCAACACTTGGCCGTATCCGCTTAGTTTTCCCCAACGCGTGGCCGCATCCGCTTAGTTTTCCCCCGCTGAACTGTTTTCGGGTCAGTTTTGCCCAACGTTAGCCGCTTCCGCTTGCCGCTGGACTGTTTTCGGGCCAATTTCCACCGACTCTTGGCCGTATCCGCTTAGTTTTCCCCAACGCGTGGCCGCATCCGCTTAGTTTTCCCCCGCTGAACTGTTTTCGGGTCACTTTTGCCCAACGTTAGCGGCTTCCGCTTGCCGCTGGACTGTTTTCGGGCCAATTTCCACCGACTCTTGGCCGTATCCGCTTAGTTTTCCCCAACGCGTGGCCGCATCCGCTTAGTTTTCCCCCGCTGAACTGTTTTCGGGTCAGTTTTGCCCAACGTTAGCCGCTTCCGCTTGCCGCTGGACTGTTTTCGGGCCAATTTCCACCGACTCTTGGCCGTATCCGCTTAGTTTTCCCCAACGCGTGGCCGCATCCGCTTAGTTTTCCCCCGCTGAACTGTTTTCGGGTCACTTTTGCCCAACGTTAGCCGCTTTCGCTTGCCGCTGGGCTGTTTTCGGGCCAATTTCCACCGACACTTGGCCGGATCCGCTTAGTTTTCCCCAACGCGTGGCCGCATCCGCTTAGTTTTCCCCCGCTTAACTGTTTTCGGGTCACTTTTCCCCAACGTTAGCCGCTTCCGCTTGCCGCTGGGCTGTTTTCGGGCCATTTTTCCCCAACACTTGGCCGTATCCGCTTAGTTTTCCCCAACGCGTGGCCGCATCCGCTTAGTTTTCCCCCGCTGAACTGTTTTCGGGTCACTTTTGCCCAACGTTAGCCGCTTCCGCTTGGCACTGGACTGTTTTCGGGCCAATTTCCACCGACTCTGGGCCGGATCCGCTTAGTTTTCCCCAACGCTTGGCTGCATCCGCTTAATTTTCCCCAGCTGAACTGTTTTCGGGTCACTTTGTCCCAACGTTAGCCGTTTCCGCTTGCCGCTGGACTGTTTTCGGGCCATTTTCCACCGACTCTTGGCCGTATCCGCTTGGTTTTCCCCAACGCTTGGCTGCTTCCGCTTAATTTCCCCCAGCTGAACTGTTTTCGGGTCACTTTTGCCCAACGTTAGCCGTTTCCGCTTGCCGCTGGACTGTTTTCGGGCCATTTTTCACCGACACTTGGCCGTATCCGCTTAGTTTTCGCCAACAATTGGCTGCATCCGCTTAATTTTCCAAGCTATACTGCTTTCGGGTCAGTTTTGCCCAACGTTAGCCGCTTCCGCTTGCCGCTGGGCTGTTTTCGGGCCATTTTCCACCCACGCTGGCACCGACGGGGCCATGTACACCCACGCGCGTGTACATGAGGGGGCACCCATTTTTGAAAACCTTGCCCCCCTATAGGGGAATATGCATTTTGAGGCTCTAGCCACGCCCAGGGTTACCACCCCCTGAAAATCCCCCAAGTCAAAATCACCCATGTAAAATATTCAAAAAAATCTCAAAAAATCACAAAAAATTTATAAAACCAAATAAATTCAAAAAAAAAAAAAAAATTCAAAAATTCAAAAAAAATTCAAAAAATTCAAAAAAATTCAAAAAAATTCAAAAATTTCAAAAATTCAAAAAAAGTCCAAAAACCCAAAAAAACTTCAAAAATTTCAAAAATTCAAAAAAATTTCAAAAAAAATTTCAAAAATTTGCCCCGCTGAACTTTTTTCGGGTCAGTTTTGCCCAACGTTAGCCGCTTCCGCTTGCCGCTGGACTGTTTTCGGGCCAATTTCCACCGACTCTTGGCCGTATCCGCTTAGTTTTCCCCAACGCGTGGCCGCATCCGCTTAGTTTTCCCCCGCTGAACTGTTTTCGGGTCACTTTTGCCCAACGTTAGCCGCTTCCGCTTGCCGCTGGGCTGTTTTCGGGCCAATTTCCACCGACACTTGGCCGCATCCGCTTAGTTTTCCCCAACGCGTGGCCGCATCCGCTTAGTTTTCCCCCGCTTAACTATTTTCGGGTCACTTTTCCCCAACGTTAGCCGCTTCCGCTTGCCGCTGGGCTGTTTTCGGGCCATTTTTCCCCAACACTTGGCCGTATCCGCTTAGTTTTCCCCAACGCGTGGCCGCATCCGCTTAGTTTTCCCCCGCTGAACTGTTTTCGGGTCACTTTTCCCCAACGTTAGCCGCTTCCGCTTGCCGCTGGGCTGTTTTCGGGCCAATTTCCACCGACTCTGGGTCGGATCCGCTTAGTTTTCCCCAACGCTTGGCTGCATCCGCTTAATTTTCCCCAGCTGAACTGTTTTCGGGTCACTTTGTCCCAACGTTAGCCGTTTCCGCTTGCCGCTGGACTGTTTTCGGGCCATTTTCCACCGACTCTTGGCCGTATCCGCTTGGTTTTGCCCAACGCTTGGCTGCTTCCGCTTAATTTCCCCCAGCTGAACTGTTTTCGGGTCACTTTTGCCCAACGTTAGCCGTTTCCGCTTGCCGCTGGACTGTTTTCGGGCCATTTTTCACCGTCACTTGGCCGTATCCGCTTAGTTTTCGCCAACAATTGGCTGCATCCGCTTAATTTTCCAAGCTATACTGCTTTCGGGTCAGTTTTGCCCAACGTTAGCCGCTTCCGCTTGCCGCTGGGCTGTTTTCGGGCCATTTTCCACCCACGCTGGCACCGACGGGGCCATGTACACCCACGCGCGTGTACATGAGGGGGCACCCATTTTTGAAAACCTTGCCCCCCTATAGGGGAATATGCATTTTGAGGCTCTAGCCACGCCCAGGGTTACCACCCCCTGAAAATCCCCCAAGTCGAAATCACCCATGTAAAATATTCAAAAAAATCTCAAAAAATCACAAAAAATTTATAAAATCAAATAAATTCAAAAAAAAAAAAAAAATTCAAAAATTCAAAAAAATTTCAAAAAATTCAAAAAAATTCAAAAAAATTCAAAAAATTCAAAAATTCAAAAAAAGTCCAAAAACCCAAAAAAACTTCAAAAATTTCAAAAATTCAAAAAAATTTCAAAAATTTGCCCCGCTGAACTGTTTTCGGGTCACTTTTGCCCAACGTTAGCCGCTTCCGCTTGCCGCTGGACTGTTTTCGGGCCTATTTCCACCGACTCTTGGCCGTATCCGCTTAGTTTTCCCCAACGCGTGGCCGCATCCGCTTAGTTTTCCCCCGCTTAACTGTTTTCGGGTCACTTTTCCCCAACGTTAGCTGCTTCCGCTTGCCGCTGGGCTGTTTTCGGGCCATTTTTCCCCAACACTTGGCTGGATCCGCTTAGTTTTCCCCAACGCGTGGCCGCATCCGCTTAGTTTTCCCCCGCTGAACTGTTTTCGGGTCACTTTTTCCCAACGTTAGCCGCTTCCGCTTGCCGCTGGACTGTTTTCGGGCCAATTTCCACCGACTCTGGGCCGGATCCGCTTTGTTTTCCCCAACGCGTGGCCGCATCCGCTTAGTTTTCCCCCGCTTAACTGTTTTCGGGTCACTTTTCCCCAACGTTAGCCGCTTCCGCTTGCCGCTGGGCTGTTTTCGGGCCAATTTCCACCGACTCTTGGCCGGATCCGCTTAATTTTCCCCAGCTGAACTGTTTTCGGGTCATTTTAGCCCGACGGGGGCACCGACGGGACTGTTTTCGGGCCATTTTGCACCGACGCTTGGCCGCATGCGCTCAGTTTTGGGGCCATTTTTCACTGACGGCTGGCCGCATCCGCTTAGTTGCCCCCGCTTTGCTGATTTTTGCGCCGTTTTTTTTGTTGAACTTCAGGTTTCAAACTTCCAATTTTTTTTCCAAACTGCAGATTTCATATTTTATATTTTTAATAAATTTGAACTTTTTCAAAATATAAAAAAAGTATTGCCTACATCCATAATTTGGATCGCGTACAATCCGGAAGTTTGAGAAATGGTCCACACCGGGTGTGAACCATCCAATCCGAAAAAAGTGGGAATTTTTACAAGCCGGAAAAACTGGAGTTTCAATGGCTCTTTGGACGGTTGTAATTCATTTGGACCAAAAATTGTCCAACCCACTTGCATAAGATCCGAAATTGTCCAACCCAATTTTCTTTTTCCAAACTCCAAACTTCATATTTTATATTTTTAATAAATTTGAATTTTTGCCTACATCCATAATTTGGATCGCGTACAATCCGGAAGTTTGAGAAATGGTCCACACCGGGTGTGAACCATCCAATCCGAAAAAAGTGGGAATTTTTACAAGCCGGAAAAACTGGAGTTTCAATGGCTCTTTGGACGGTTGTAATTCATTTGGACCAAAAATTGTCCAACCCACTTGCATAAGATCCGAAATTGTACAACCCAATTTTTTTTTTTCCAAACTCCAAATTTCATATTTCATATTTTTAATAAATTTGAATTTTTGCCTACATCCATAATTT
>NC_135920.1:16086699-16091699 GCF_964058835.1 Carex rostrata | reverse complement strand
TCAACCCGCGTGGTCCGTGTTTTTCGGTAACATATTCGTGTTCCTTGCCCCCGAATCGTGTCTTTTGTCCCCGCTGCACCGTGTTTTTTGCCCCCGCTCAACCGTGTTCTTTGCCCCCGCTCAACCGTGCTTACTGCCCCCGCTCAACCGTGCTTTTTCGGTAACATAATCGTGTTTTCGGGTAACATAATCTTGTTTTTCGGGCCATTTTACACCGACGGAGGCACCCACAGGGGCCATGTACACCCCGCTTGGCATGTACATGAGGGGCTGCCTCTTCCAAAAATCCTTCCCCCCTATAGGGGAATATGCATTTTGGGTCTCCAGCCACGCCCAGGGTTACCACCCCCTGAAAATCCCCCAGGTTTACCCCCCATTTTATGTGGATGCATAGATTCAGACCGCCCTGCTCCACCGCTTTTGGCCATTTTTGCCCAACGTTAGCCGCTTCGGCTTGCCGCTGGACTGTTTTCGGGCCTTTTTCACCGACGCTTGGCCGTATCCGCTTAGTTTTCCCCAACGCTTGGCCGCATCCGCTTAGTTTTCCCCCGCTGGACTGTTTTCGGGTCACTTTTGCCCAACGTTAGCGGCTTCCGCTTGCCGCTGGACTGTTTTCGGGCCCTTTTTCACCGACCCTTGGCCGTATCCGCTTAGTTTTCCCCAACTCGTGGCCGCATCCGCTTAGTTTTCCCCCGCTGAACTGTTTTCGGGTCACTTTTGCCCAACGTTAGCCGCTTCCGCTTGCCGCTGGGATGTTTTCGGGCCATTTTTCCCCAACACTTGGCCGTATCCGCTTAGTTTTCCCCAACGCGTGGCCGCATCCGCTTAGTTTTCCCCCGCTGAACTGTTTTCGGGTCAGTTTTGCCCAACGTTAGCCGCTTCCGCTTGCCGCTGGACTGTTTTCGGGCCAATTTCCACCGACTCTTGGCCGTATCCGCTTAGTTTTCCCCAACGCGTGGCCGCATCCGCTTAGTTTTCCCCCGCTGAACTGTTTTCGGGTCACTTTTGCCCAACGTTAGCGGCTTCCGCTTGCCGCTGGACTGTTTTCGGGCCAATTTCCACCGACTCTTGGCCGTATCCGCTTAGTTTTCCCCAACGCGTGGCCGCATCCGCTTAGTTTTCCCCCGCTGAACTGTTTTCGGGTCAGTTTTGCCCAACGTTAGCCGCTTCCGCTTGCCACTGGACTGTTTTCGGGCCAATTTCCACCGACTCTTGGCCGTATCCGCTTAGTTTTCCCCAACGCGTGGCCGCATCCGCTTAGTTTTCCCCCGCTGAACTGTTTTCGGGTCACTTTTGCCCAACGTTAGCCGCTTTCGCTTGCCGCTGGGCTGTTTTCGGGCCAATTTCCACCGACACTTGGCCGGATCCGCTTAGTTTTCCCCAACGCGTGGCCGCATCCGCTTAGTTTTCCCCCGCTTAACTGTTTTCGGGTCACTTTTCCCCAACGTTAGCCGCTTCCGCTTGCCGCTGGGCTGTTTTCGGGCCATTTTTCCCCAACACTTGGCCGTATCCGCTTAGTTTTCCCCAACGCGTGGCCGCATCCGCTTAGTTTTCCCCCGCTGAACTGTTTTCGGGTCACTTTTGCCCAACGTTAGCCGCTTCCGCTTGGCACTGGACTGTTTTCGGGCCAATTTCCACCGACTCTGGGCCGGATCCGCTTAGTTTTCCCCAACGCTTGGCTGCATCCGCTTAATTTTCCCCAGCTGAACTGTTTTCGGGTCACTTTGTCCCAACGTTAGCCGTTTCCGCTTGCCGCTGGACTGTTTTCGGGCCATTTTCCACCGACTCTTGGCCGTATCCGCTTGGTTTTCCCCAACGCTTGGCTGCTTCCGCTTAATTTCCCCCAGCTGAACTGTTTTCGGGTCACTTTTGCCCAACGTTAGCCGTTTCCGCTTGCCGCTGGACTGTTTTCGGGCCATTTTTCACCGACACTTGGCCGTATCCGCTTAGTTTTCGCCAACAATTGGCTGCATCCGCTTAATTTTCCAAGCTATACTGCTTTCGGGTCAGTTTTGCCCAACGTTAGCCGCTTCCGCTTGCCGCTGGGCTGTTTTCGGGCCATTTTCCACCCACGCTGGCACCGACGGGGCCATGTACACCCACGCGCGTGTACATGAGGGGGCACCCATTTTTGAAAACCTTGCCCCCCTATAGGGGAATATGCATTTTGAGGCTCTAGCCACGCCCAGGGTTACCACCCCCTGAAAATCCCCCAAGTCAAAATCACCCATGTAAAATATTCAAAAAAATCTCAAAAAATCACAAAAAATTTATAAAACCAAATAAATTCAAAAAAAAAAAAAAAATTCAAAAATTCAAAAAAAATTCAAAAAATTCAAAAAAATTCAAAAAAATTCAAAAATTTCAAAAATTCAAAAAAAGTCCAAAAACCCAAAAAAACTTCAAAAATTTCAAAAATTCAAAAAAATTTCAAAAAAAATTTCAAAAATTTGCCCCGCTGAACTTTTTTCGGGTCAGTTTTGCCCAACGTTAGCCGCTTCCGCTTGCCGCTGGACTGTTTTCGGGCCAATTTCCACCGACTCTTGGCCGTATCCGCTTAGTTTTCCCCAACGCGTGGCCGCATCCGCTTAGTTTTCCCCCGCTGAACTGTTTTCGGGTCACTTTTGCCCAACGTTAGCCGCTTCCGCTTGCCGCTGGGCTGTTTTCGGGCCAATTTCCACCGACACTTGGCCGCATCCGCTTAGTTTTCCCCAACGCGTGGCCGCATCCGCTTAGTTTTCCCCCGCTTAACTATTTTCGGGTCACTTTTCCCCAACGTTAGCCGCTTCCGCTTGCCGCTGGGCTGTTTTCGGGCCATTTTTCCCCAACACTTGGCCGTATCCGCTTAGTTTTCCCCAACGCGTGGCCGCATCCGCTTAGTTTTCCCCCGCTGAACTGTTTTCGGGTCACTTTTCCCCAACGTTAGCCGCTTCCGCTTGCCGCTGGGCTGTTTTCGGGCCAATTTCCACCGACTCTGGGTCGGATCCGCTTAGTTTTCCCCAACGCTTGGCTGCATCCGCTTAATTTTCCCCAGCTGAACTGTTTTCGGGTCACTTTGTCCCAACGTTAGCCGTTTCCGCTTGCCGCTGGACTGTTTTCGGGCCATTTTCCACCGACTCTTGGCCGTATCCGCTTGGTTTTGCCCAACGCTTGGCTGCTTCCGCTTAATTTCCCCCAGCTGAACTGTTTTCGGGTCACTTTTGCCCAACGTTAGCCGTTTCCGCTTGCCGCTGGACTGTTTTCGGGCCATTTTTCACCGTCACTTGGCCGTATCCGCTTAGTTTTCGCCAACAATTGGCTGCATCCGCTTAATTTTCCAAGCTATACTGCTTTCGGGTCAGTTTTGCCCAACGTTAGCCGCTTCCGCTTGCCGCTGGGCTGTTTTCGGGCCATTTTCCACCCACGCTGGCACCGACGGGGCCATGTACACCCACGCGCGTGTACATGAGGGGGCACCCATTTTTGAAAACCTTGCCCCCCTATAGGGGAATATGCATTTTGAGGCTCTAGCCACGCCCAGGGTTACCACCCCCTGAAAATCCCCCAAGTCGAAATCACCCATGTAAAATATTCAAAAAAATCTCAAAAAATCACAAAAAATTTATAAAATCAAATAAATTCAAAAAAAAAAAAAAAATTCAAAAATTCAAAAAAAATTCAAAAAATTCAAAAAAATTCAAAAAAATTCAAAAAATTCAAAAATTCAAAAAAAGTCCAAAATCCCAAAAAAACTTCAAAAATTTCAAAAATTCAAAAAAATTTCAAAATTTCAAAAAAAATTTCAAAAATTTGCCCCGCTGAACTGTTTTCGGGTCACTTTTGCCCAACGTTAGCCGCTTCCGCTTGCCGCTGGACTGTTTTCGGGCCTATTTCCACCGACTCTTGGCCGTATCCGCTTAGTTTTCCCCAACGCGTGGCCGCATCCGCTTAGTTTTCCCCCGCTTAACTGTTTTCGGGTCACTTTTCCCCAACGTTAGCTGCTTCCGCTTGCCGCTGGGCTGTTTTCGGGCCATTTTTCCCCAACACTTGGCTGGATCCGCTTAGTTTTCCCCAACGCGTGGCCGCATCCGCTTAGTTTTCCCCCGCTGAACTGTTTTCGGGTCACTTTTTCCCAACGTTAGCCGCTTCCGCTTGCCGCTGGACTGTTTTCGGGCCAATTTCCACCGACTCTGGGCCGGATCCGCTTTGTTTTCCCCAACGCGTGGCCGCATCCGCTTAGTTTTCCCCCGCTTAACTGTTTTCGGGTCACTTTTCCCCAACGTTAGCCGCTTCCGCTTGCCGCTGGGCTGTTTTCGGGCCAATTTCCACCGACTCTTGGCCGGATCCGCTTAATTTTCCCCAGCTGAACTGTTTTCGGGTCATTTTAGCCCGACGGGGGCACCGACGGGACTGTTTTCGGGCCATTTTGCACCGACGCTTGGCCGCATGCGCTCAGTTTTGGGGCCATTTTTCACTGACGGCTGGCCGCATCCGCTTAGTTGCCCCCGCTTTGCTGATTTTTGCGCCGTTTTTTTTGTTGAACTTCAGGTTTCAAACTTCCAATTTTTTTTCCAAACTGCAGATTTCATATTTTATATTTTTAATAAATTTGAACTTTTTCAAAATATAAAAAAAGTATTGCCTACATCCATAATTTGGATCGCGTACAATCCGGAAGTTTGAGAAATGGTCCACACCGGGTGTGAACCATCCAATCCGAAAAAAGTGGGAATTTTTACAAGCCGGAAAAACTGGAGTTTCAATGGCTCTTTGGACGGTTGTAATTCATTTGGACCAAAAATTGTCCAACCCACTTGCATAAGATCCGAAATTGTCCAACCCAATTTTCTTTTTCCAAACTCCAAACTTCATATTTTATATTTTTAATAAATTTGAATTTTTGCCTACATCCATAATTTGGATCGCGTACAATCCGGAAGTTTGAGAAATGGTCCACACCGGGTGTGAACCATCCAATCCGAAAAAAGTGGGAATTTTTACAAGCCGGAAAAACTGGAGTT
>NC_135920.1:16074199-16076699 GCF_964058835.1 Carex rostrata | reverse complement strand
TTTTCGGGTCACTTTTGCCCAACGTTAGCCGCTTCCGCTTGCCGCTGGGATGTTTTCGGGCCATTTTTCCCCAACACTTGGCCGTATCCGCTTAGTTTTCCCCAACGCGTGGCCGCATCCGCTTAGTTTTCCCCCGCTGAACTGTTTTCGGGTCAGTTTTGCCCAACGTTAGCCGCTTCCGCTTGCCGCTGGACTGTTTTCGGGCCAATTTCCACCGACTCTTGGCCGTATCCGCTTAGTTTTCCCCAACGCGTGGCCGCATCCGCTTAGTTTTCCCCCGCTGAACTGTTTTCGGGTCACTTTTGCCCAACGTTAGCGGCTTCCGCTTGCCGCTGGACTGTTTTCGGGCCAATTTCCACCGACTCTTGGCCGTATCCGCTTAGTTTTCCCCAACGCGTGGCCGCATCCGCTTAGTTTTCCCCCGCTGAACTGTTTTCGGGTCAGTTTTGCCCAACGTTAGCCGCTTCCGCTTGCCGCTGGACTGTTTTCGGGCCAATTTCCACCGACTCTTGGCCGTATCCGCTTAGTTTTCCCCAACGCGTGGCCGCATCCGCTTAGTTTTCCCCCGCTGAACTGTTTTCGGGTCACTTTTGCCCAACGTTAGCCGCTTTCGCTTGCCGCTGGGCTGTTTTCGGGCCAATTTCCACCGACACTTGGCCGGATCCGCTTAGTTTTCCCCAACGCGTGGCCGCATCCGCTTAGTTTTCCCCCGCTTAACTGTTTTCGGGTCACTTTTCCCCAACGTTAGCCGCTTCCGCTTGCCGCTGGGCTGTTTTCGGGCCATTTTTCCCCAACACTTGGCCGTATCCGCTTAGTTTTCCCCAACGCGTGGCCGCATCCGCTTAGTTTTCCCCCGCTGAACTGTTTTCGGGTCACTTTTGCCCAACGTTAGCCGCTTCCGCTTGGCACTGGACTGTTTTCGGGCCAATTTCCACCGACTCTGGGCCGGATCCGCTTAGTTTTCCCCAACGCTTGGCTGCATCCGCTTAATTTTCCCCAGCTGAACTGTTTTCGGGTCACTTTGTCCCAACGTTAGCCGTTTCCGCTTGCCGCTGGACTGTTTTCGGGCCATTTTCCACCGACTCTTGGCCGTATCCGCTTGGTTTTCCCCAACGCTTGGCTGCTTCCGCTTAATTTCCCCCAGCTGAACTGTTTTCGGGTCACTTTTGCCCAACGTTAGCCGTTTCCGCTTGCCGCTGGACTGTTTTCGGGCCATTTTTCACCGACACTTGGCCGTATCCGCTTAGTTTTCGCCAACAATTGGCTGCATCCGCTTAATTTTCCAAGCTATACTGCTTTCGGGTCAGTTTTGCCCAACGTTAGCCGCTTCCGCTTGCCGCTGGGCTGTTTTCGGGCCATTTTCCACCCACGCTGGCACCGACGGGGCCATGTACACCCACGCGCGTGTACATGAGGGGGCACCCATTTTTGAAAACCTTGCCCCCCTATAGGGGAATATGCATTTTGAGGCTCTAGCCACGCCCAGGGTTACCACCCCCTGAAAATCCCCCAAGTCAAAATCACCCATGTAAAATATTCAAAAAAATCTCAAAAAATCACAAAAAATTTATAAAACCAAATAAATTCAAAAAAAAAAAAAAAATTCAAAAATTCAAAAAAAATTCAAAAAATTCAAAAAAATTCAAAAAAATTCAAAAATTTCAAAAATTCAAAAAAAGTCCAAAAACCCAAAAAAACTTCAAAAATTTCAAAAATTCAAAAAAATTTCAAAAAAAATTTCAAAAATTTGCCCCGCTGAACTTTTTTCGGGTCAGTTTTGCCCAACGTTAGCCGCTTCCGCTTGCCGCTGGACTGTTTTCGGGCCAATTTCCACCGACTCTTGGCCGTATCCGCTTAGTTTTCCCCAACGCGTGGCCGCATCCGCTTAGTTTTCCCCCGCTGAACTGTTTTCGGGTCACTTTTGCCCAACGTTAGCCGCTTCCGCTTGCCGCTGGGCTGTTTTCGGGCCAATTTCCACCGACACTTGGCCGCATCCGCTTAGTTTTCCCCAACGCGTGGCCGCATCCGCTTAGTTTTCCCCCGCTTAACTATTTTCGGGTCACTTTTCCCCAACGTTAGCCGCTTCCGCTTGCCGCTGGGCTGTTTTCGGGCCATTTTTCCCCAACACTTGGCCGTATCCGCTTAGTTTTCCCCAACGCGTGGCCGCATCCGCTTAGTTTTCCCCCGCTGAACTGTTTTCGGGTCACTTTTCCCCAACGTTAGCCGCTTCCGCTTGCCGCTGGGCTGTTTTCGGGCCAATTTCCACCGACTCTGGGTCGGATCCGCTTAGTTTTCCCCAACGCTTGGCTGCATCCGCTTAATTTTCCCCAGCTGAACTGTTTTCGGGTCACTTTGTCCCAACGTTAGCCGTTTCCGCTTGCCGCTGGACTGTTTTCGGGCCATTTTCCACCGACTCTTGGCCGTATCCGCTTGGTTTTGCCCAACGCTTGGCTGCTTCCGCTTAATTTCCCCCAGCTGAACTGTTTTCGGGTCACTTTTG
>NC_135920.1:16059199-16064199 GCF_964058835.1 Carex rostrata | reverse complement strand
CGTGTTTCGCCGGCTTTACGGCTGGGGATTTCAACCCGCTCGGTCACTGCGGGGCGCCTCCACGCTTAGGCGCCCCGCTCAACCGTGTTTCGCCGGCTTTACGGCTGGGGATTTCAACCCGCGCGGCTACCCGCATCGGTCTTACGGGCGCCTCCACGCTTAGACGCCCTGCCCGAACGTGTTTCGCCGGCTTTACGGCTGGGGATTTCAACCCGCTCGGTCTCTGCGGGGCGCCTCCACGCTTAGGCGCCCCAATGAACCGTGTTTCACCGGCTTTACGGCTGGGGATTTCAACCCGCGCGGCTACCCGCATCGGTCTTACGGGCGAAACTCCACGCGGAGTCGCCCTGCCCGAACGTGTTTCACCGGCTTTACGGCTGGGGATTTCAACCCGCTCGGTCTCTGCGGGGCGCCTCCACGCTTAGGCGCCCCGCTCAACCGTGTTTCACCGGCTTTACGGCTGGGGATTTCAACCCGCTCGGTCTCTGCGGGGCGCCTCCACGCTTAGGCGCCCCGCTCAACCGTGTTTCACCGGCTTTACGGCTGGGGATTTCAACCCGCTCGGTCACTGCAGGGCACCTCCACGCTTAGGCGCCCCGCTCAACCGTGTTTCGCCGGCTTTACGGCTGGGGATTTCAACCCGCGCGGCTACCCGCATCGGTCTTACGGGCGCCTCCACGCTTAGACGTCCTGCCCGAACGTGTTTCGCCGGCTTTACGGCTGGGGATTTCAACCCGCTCGGTCTCTGCGGGGCGCCTCCACGCTTAGGCGCCCCAATGAACCGTGTTTCGCCGGCTTTACGGCTGGGGATTTCAACCCGCTCGGTCTCTGCGGGGCGCCTCCACGCTTAGGCGCCCCAATGAACCGTGTTTCACCGGCTTTACGGCTGGGGATTTCAACCCGCGCGGCTACCCGCATCGGCCTTACGGGCGAAACTCCACGCGGAGTCACCCTGCCCGACCGCTTTTCGCCGGCTTTACGGCTGGGGATTTCAACCCGCATCGGTCTTACGGGCGCCTCCACGCTTAGACGCCCTGCCCCACCGTGTTTCGCCGGTTCTACGGCTGGGGATTTCAACCCGCGTGGTCCGTGTTTTTCGGTAACATATTCGTGTTCCTTGCCCCCGAATCGTGTCTTTTGTCCCCGCTGCACCGTGTTTTTTGCCCCCGCTCAACCGTGTTCTTTGCCCCCGCTCAACCGTGCTTACTGCCCCCGCTCAACCGTGCTTTTTCGGTAACATAATCGTGTTTTCGGGTAACATAATCTTGTTTTTCGGGCCATTTTACACCGACGGAGGCACCCACAGGGGCCATGTACACCCCGCTTGGCATGTACATGAGGGGCTGCCCCTTCCAAAAATCCTTCCCCCCTATAGGGGAATATGCATTTTGGGTCTCCAGCCACGCCCAGGGTTACCACCCCCTGGAAATCCCCCAGGTTTACCCCCCATTTTATGTGGATGCATAGATTCAGACCGCCCTGCTCCACCGCTTTTGGCCATTTTTGCCCAACGTTAGCCGCTTCGGCTTGCCGCTGGACTGTTTTCGGGCCTTTTTCACCGACGCTTGGCCGTATCCGCTTAGTTTTCCCCAACGCTTGGCCGCATCCGCTTAGTTTTCCCCCGCTGGACTGTTTTCGGGTCACTTTTGCCCAACGTTAGCGGCTTCCGCTTGCCGCTGGACTGTTTTCGGGCCCTTTTTCACCGACCCTTGGCCGTATCCGCTTAGTTTTCCCCAACTCGTGGCCGCATCCGCTTAGTTTTCCCCCGCTGAACTGTTTTCGGGTCACTTTTGCCCAACGTTAGCCGCTTCCGCTTGCCGCTGGGATGTTTTCGGGCCATTTTTCCCCAACACTTGGCCGTATCCGCTTAGTTTTCCCCAACGCGTGGCCGCATCCGCTTAGTTTTCCCCCGCTGAACTGTTTTCGGGTCAGTTTTGCCCAACGTTAGCCGCTTCCGCTTGCCGCTGGACTGTTTTCGGGCCAATTTCCACCGACTCTTGGCCGTATCCGCTTAGTTTTCCCCAACGCGTGGCCGCATCCGCTTAGTTTTCCCCCGCTGAACTGTTTTCGGGTCACTTTTGCCCAACGTTAGCGGCTTCCGCTTGCCGCTGGACTGTTTTCGGGCCAATTTCCACCGACTCTTGGCCGTATCCGCTTAGTTTTCCCCAACGCGTGGCCGCATCCGCTTAGTTTTCCCCCGCTGAACTGTTTTCGGGTCAGTTTTGCCCAACGTTAGCCGCTTCCGCTTGCCGCTGGACTGTTTTCGGGCAAATTTCCACCGACTCTTGGCCGTATCCGCTTAGTTTTCCCCAACGCGTGGCCGCATCCGCTTAGTTTTCCCCCGCTGAACTGTTTTCGGGTCACTTTTGCCCAACGTTAGCCGCTTTCGCTTGCCGCTGGGCTGTTTTCGGGCCAATTTCCACCGACACTTGGCCGGATCCGCTTAGTTTTCCCCAACGCGTGGCCGCATCCGCTTAGTTTTCCCCCGCTTAACTGTTTTCGGGTCACTTTTCCCCAACGTTAGCCGCTTCCGCTTGCCGCTGGGCTGTTTTCGGGCCATTTTTCCCCAACACTTGGCCGTATCCGCTTAGTTTTCCCCAACGCGTGGCCGCATCCGCTTAGTTTTCCCCCGCTGAACTGTTTTCGGGTCACTTTTGCCCAACGTTAGCCGCTTCCGCTTGGCACTGGACTGTTTTCGGGCCAATTTCCACCGACTCTGGGCCGGATCCGCTTAGTTTTCCCCAACGCTTGGCTGCATCCGCTTAATTTTCCCCAGCTGAACTGTTTTCGGGTCACTTTGTCCCAACGTTAGCCGTTTCCGCTTGCCGCTGGACTGTTTTCGGGCCATTTTCCACCGACTCTTGGCCGTATCCGCTTGGTTTTCCCCAACGCTTGGCTGCTTCCGCTTAATTTCCCCCAGCTGAACTGTTTTCGGGTCACTTTTGCCCAACGTTAGCCGTTTCCGCTTGCCGCTGGACTGTTTTCGGGCCATTTTTCACCGACACTTGGCCGTATCCGCTTAGTTTTCGCCAACAATTGGCTGCATCCGCTTAATTTTCCAAGCTATACTGCTTTCGGGTCAGTTTTGCCCAACGTTAGCCGCTTCCGCTTGCCGCTGGGCTGTTTTCGGGCCATTTTCCACCCACGCTGGCACCGACGGGGCCATGTACACCCACGCGCGTGTACATGAGGGGGCACCCATTTTTGAAAACCTTGCCCCCCTATAGGGGAATATGCATTTTGAGGCTCTAGCCACGCCCAGGGTTACCACCCCCTGAAAATCCCCCAAGTCAAAATCACCCATGTAAAATATTCAAAAAAATCTCAAAAAATCACAAAAAATTTATAAAACCAAATAAATTCAAAAAAAAAAAAAAAATTCAAAAATTCAAAAAAAATTCAAAAAATTCAAAAAAATTCAAAAAAATTCAAAAATTTCAAAAATTCAAAAAAAGTCCAAAAACCCAAAAAAACTTCAAAAATTTCAAAAATTCAAAAAAATTTCAAAAAAAATTTCAAAAATTTGCCCCGCTGAACTTTTTTCGGGTCAGTTTTGCCCAACGTTAGCCGCTTCCGCTTGCCGCTGGACTGTTTTCGGGCCAATTTCCACCGACTCTTGGCCGTATCCGCTTAGTTTTCCCCAACGCGTGGCCGCATCCGCTTAGTTTTCCCCCGCTGAACTGTTTTCGGGTCACTTTTGCCCAACGTTAGCCGCTTCCGCTTGCCGCTGGGCTGTTTTCGGGCCAATTTCCACCGACACTTGGCCGCATCCGCTTAGTTTTCCCCAACGCGTGGCCGCATCCGCTTAGTTTTCCCCCGCTTAACTATTTTCGGGTCACTTTTCCCCAACGTTAGCCGCTTCCGCTTGCCGCTGGGCTGTTTTCGGGCCATTTTTCCCCAACACTTGGCCGTATCCGCTTAGTTTTCCCCAACGCGTGGCCGCATCCGCTTAGTTTTCCCCCGCTGAACTGTTTTCGGGTCACTTTTCCCCAACGTTAGCCGCTTCCGCTTGCCGCTGGGCTGTTTTCGGGCCAATTTCCACCGACTCTGGGTCGGATCCGCTTAGTTTTCCCCAACGCTTGGCTGCATCCGCTTAATTTTCCCCAGCTGAACTGTTTTCGGGTCACTTTGTCCCAACGTTAGCCGTTTCCGCTTGCCGCTGGACTGTTTTCGGGCCATTTTCCACCGACTCTTGGCCGTATCCGCTTGGTTTTGCCCAACGCTTGGCTGCTTCCGCTTAATTTCCCCCAGCTGAACTGTTTTCGGGTCACTTTTGCCCAACGTTAGCCGTTTCCGCTTGCCGCTGGACTGTTTTCGGGCCATTTTTCACCGTCACTTGGCCGTATCCGCTTAGTTTTCGCCAACAATTGGCTGCATCCGCTTAATTTTCCAAGCTATACTGCTTTCGGGTCAGTTTTGCCCAACGTTAGCCGCTTCCGCTTGCCGCTGGGCTGTTTTCGGGCCATTTTCCACCCACGCTGGCACCGACGGGGCCATGTACACCCACGCGCGTGTACATGAGGGGGCACCCATTTTTGAAAACCTTGCCCCCCTATAGGGGAATATGCATTTTGAGGCTCTAGCCACGCCCAGGGTTACCACCCCCTGAAAATCCCCCAAGTCGAAATCACCCATGTAAAATATTCAAAAAAATCTCAAAAAATCACAAAAAATTTATAAAATCAAATAAATTCAAAAAAAAAAAAAAAATTCAAAAATTCAAAAAAATTTCAAAAAATTCAAAAAAATTCAAAAAAATTCAAAAAATTCAAAAATTCAAAAAAAGTCCAAAAACCCAAAAAAACTTCAAAAATTTCAAAAATTCAAAAAAATTTCAAAAATTTGCCCCGCTGAACTGTTTTCGGGTCACTTTTGCCCAACGTTAGCCGCTTCCGCTTGCCGCTGGACTGTTTTCGGGCCTATTTCCACCGACTCTTGGCCGTATCCGCTTAGTTTTCCCCAACGCGTGGCCGCATCCGCTTAGTTTTCCCCCGCTTAAC
>NC_135920.1:16044199-16049199 GCF_964058835.1 Carex rostrata | reverse complement strand
GGATTTCAACCCGCTCGGTCTCTGCGGGGCGCCTCCACGCTTAGGCGCCCCAATGAACCGTGTTTCGCCGGCTTTACGGCTGGGGATTTCAACCCGCTCGGTCTCTGCGGGGCGCCTCCACGCTTAGGCGCCCCAATGAACCGTGTTTCACCGGCTTTACGGCTGGGGATTTCAACCCGCGCGGCTACCCGCATCGGCCTTACGGGCGAAACTCCACGCGGAGTCACCCTGCCCGACCGCTTTTCGCCGGCTTTACGGCTGGGGATTTCAACCCGCATCGGTCTTACGGGCGCCTCCACGCTTAGACGCCCTGCCCCACCGTGTTTCGCCGGTTCTACGGCTGGGGATTTCAACCCGCGTGGTCCGTGTTTTTCGGTAACATATTCGTGTTCCTTGCCCCCGAATCGTGTCTTTTGTCCCCGCTGCACCGTGTTTTTTGCCCCCGCTCAACCGTGTTCTTTGCCCCCGCTCAACCGTGCTTACTGCCCCCGCTCAACCGTGCTTTTTCGGTAACATAATCGTGTTTTCGGGTAACATAATCTTGTTTTTCGGGCCATTTTACACCGACGGAGGCACCCACAGGGGCCATGTACACCCCGCTTGGCATGTACATGAGGGGCTGCCCCTTCCAAAAATCCTTCCCCCCTATAGGGGAATATGCATTTTGGGTCTCCAGCCACGCCCAGGGTTACCACCCCCTGGAAATCCCCCAGGTTTACCCCCCATTTTATGTGGATGCATAGATTCAGACCGCCCTGCTCCACCGCTTTTGGCCATTTTTGCCCAACGTTAGCCGCTTCGGCTTGCCGCTGGACTGTTTTCGGGCCTTTTTCACCGACGCTTGGCCGTATCCGCTTAGTTTTCCCCAACGCTTGGCCGCATCCGCTTAGTTTTCCCCCGCTGGACTGTTTTCGGGTCACTTTTGCCCAACGTTAGCGGCTTCCGCTTGCCGCTGGACTGTTTTCGGGCCCTTTTTCACCGACCCTTGGCCGTATCCGCTTAGTTTTCCCCAACTCGTGGCCGCATCCGCTTAGTTTTCCCCCGCTGAACTGTTTTCGGGTCACTTTTGCCCAACGTTAGCCGCTTCCGCTTGCCGCTGGGATGTTTTCGGGCCATTTTTCCCCAACACTTGGCCGTATCCGCTTAGTTTTCCCCAACGCGTGGCCGCATCCGCTTAGTTTTCCCCCGCTGAACTGTTTTCGGGTCAGTTTTGCCCAACGTTAGCCGCTTCCGCTTGCCGCTGGACTGTTTTCGGGCCAATTTCCACCGACTCTTGGCCGTATCCGCTTAGTTTTCCCCAACGCGTGGCCGCATCCGCTTAGTTTTCCCCCGCTGAACTGTTTTCGGGTCACTTTTGCCCAACGTTAGCGGCTTCCGCTTGCCGCTGGACTGTTTTCGGGCCAATTTCCACCGACTCTTGGCCGTATCCGCTTAGTTTTCCCCAACGCGTGGCCGCATCCGCTTAGTTTTCCCCCGCTGAACTGTTTTCGGGTCAGTTTTGCCCAACGTTAGCCGCTTCCGCTTGCCGCTGGACTGTTTTCGGGCCAATTTCCACCGACTCTTGGCCGTATCCGCTTAGTTTTCCCCAACGCGTGGCCGCATCCGCTTAGTTTTCCCCCGCTGAACTGTTTTCGGGTCACTTTTGCCCAACGTTAGCCGCTTTCGCTTGCCGCTGGGCTGTTTTCGGGCCAATTTCCACCGACACTTGGCCGGATCCGCTTAGTTTTCCCCAACGCGTGGCCGCATCCGCTTAGTTTTCCCCCGCTTAACTGTTTTCGGGTCACTTTTCCCCAACGTTAGCCGCTTCCGCTTGCCGCTGGGCTGTTTTCGGGCCATTTTTCCCCAACACTTGGCCGTATCCGCTTAGTTTTCCCCAACGCGTGGCCGCATCCGCTTAGTTTTGCCCCGCTGAACTGTTTTCGGGTCACTTTTGCCCAACGTTAGCCGCTTCCGCTTGGCACTGGACTGTTTTCGGGCCAATTTCCACCGACTCTGGGCCGGATCCGCTTAGTTTTCCCCAACGCTTGGCTGCATCCGCTTAATTTTCCCCAGCTGAACTGTTTTCGGGTCACTTTGTCCCAACGTTAGCCGTTTCCGCTTGCCGCTGGACTGTTTTCGGGCCATTTTCCACCGACTCTTGGCCGTATCCGCTTGGTTTTCCCCAACGCTTGGCTGCTTCCGCTTAATTTCCCCCAGCTGAACTGTTTTCGGGTCACTTTTGCCCAACGTTAGCCGTTTCCGCTTGCCGCTGGACTGTTTTCGGGCCATTTTTCACCGACACTTGGCCGTATCCGCTTAGTTTTCGCCAACAATTGGCTGCATCCGCTTAATTTTCCAAGCTATACTGCTTTCGGGTCAGTTTTGCCCAACGTTAGCCGCTTCCGCTTGCCGCTGGGCTGTTTTCGGGCCATTTTCCACCCACGCTGGCACCGACGGGGCCATGTACACCCACGCGCGTGTACATGAGGGGGCACCCATTTTTGAAAACCTTGCCCCCCTATAGGGGAATATGCATTTTGAGGCTCTAGCCACGCCCAGGGTTACCACCCCCTGAAAATCCCCTAAGTCAAAATCACCCATGTAAAATATTCAAAAAAATCTCAAAAAATCACAAAAAATTTATAAAACCAAATAAATTCAAAAAAAAAAAAAAAATTCAAAAATTCAAAAAAAATTCAAAAAATTCAAAAAAATTCAAAAAAATTCAAAAATTTCAAAAATTCAAAAAAAGTCCAAAAACCCAAAAAAACTTCAAAAATTTCAAAAATTCAAAAAAATTTCAAAAAAAATTTCAAAAATTTGCCCCGCTGAACTTTTTTCGGGTCAGTTTTGCCCAACGTTAGCCGCTTCCGCTTGCCGCTGGACTGTTTTCGGGCCAATTTCCACCGACTCTTGGCCGTATCCGCTTAGTTTTCCCCAACGCGTGGCCGCATCCGCTTAGTTTTCCCCCGCTGAACTGTTTTCGGGTCACTTTTGCCCAACGTTAGCCGCTTCCGCTTGCCGCTGGGCTGTTTTCGGGCCAATTTCCACCGACACTTGGCCGCATCCGCTTAGTTTTCCCCAACGCGTGGCCGCATCCGCTTAGTTTTCCCCCGCTTAACTATTTTCGGGTCACTTTTCCCCAACGTTAGCCGCTTCCGCTTGCCGCTGGGCTGTTTTCGGGCCATTTTTCCCCAACACTTGGCCGTATCCGCTTAGTTTTCCCCAACGCGTGGCCGCATCCGCTTAGTTTTCCCCCGCTGAACTGTTTTCGGGTCACTTTTCCCCAACGTTAGCCGCTTCCGCTTGCCGCTGGGCTGTTTTCGGGCCAATTTCCACCGACTCTGGGTCGGATCCGCTTAGTTTTCCCCAACGCTTGGCTGCATCCGCTTAATTTTCCCCAGCTGAACTGTTTTCGGGTCACTTTGTCCCAACGTTAGCCGTTTCCGCTTGCCGCTGGACTGTTTTCGGGCCATTTTCCACCGACTCTTGGCCGTATCCGCTTGGTTTTGCCCAACGCTTGGCTGCTTCCGCTTAATTTCCCCCAGCTGAACTGTTTTCGGGTCACTTTTGCCCAACGTTAGCCGTTTCCGCTTGCCGCTGGACTGTTTTCGGGCCATTTTTCACCGTCACTTGGCCGTATCCGCTTAGTTTTCGCCAACAATTGGCTGCATCCGCTTAATTTTCCAAGCTATACTGCTTTCGGGTCAGTTTTGCCCAACGTTAGCCGCTTCCGCTTGCCGCTGGGCTGTTTTCGGGCCATTTTCCACCCACGCTGGCACCGACGGGGCCATGTACACCCACGCGCGTGTACATGAGGGGGCACCCATTTTTGAAAACCTTGCCCCCCTATAGGGGAATATGCATTTTGAGGCTCTAGCCACGCCCAGGGTTACCACCCCCTGAAAATCCCCCAAGTCGAAATCACCCATGTAAAATATTCAAAAAAATCTCAAAAAATCACAAAAAATTTATAAAATCAAATAAATTCAAAAAAAAAAAAAAAATTCAAAAATTCAAAAAAATTTCAAAAAATTCAAAAAAATTCAAAAAAATTCAAAAAATTCAAAAATTCAAAAAAAGTCCAAAAACCCAAAAAAACTTCAAAAATTTCAAAAATTCAAAAAAATTTCAAAATTTCAAAAAAAATTTCAAAAATTTGCCCCGCTGAACTGTTTTCGGGTCACTTTTGCCCAACGTTAGCCGCTTCCGCTTGCCGCTGGACTGTTTTCGGGCCTATTTCCACCGACTCTTGGCCGTATCCGCTTAGTTTTCCCCAACGCGTGGCCGCATCCGCTTAGTTTTCCCCCGCTTAACTGTTTTCGGGTCACTTTTCCCCAACGTTAGCTGCTTCCGCTTGCCGCTGGGCTGTTTTCGGGCCATTTTTCCCCAACACTTGGCTGGATCCGCTTAGTTTTCCCCAACGCGTGGCCGCATCCGCTTAGTTTTCCCCCGCTGAACTGTTTTCGGGTCACTTTTTCCCAACGTTAGCCGCTTCCGCTTGCCGCTGGACTGTTTTCGGGCCAATTTCCACCGACTCTGGGCCGGATCCGCTTTGTTTTCCCCAACGCGTGGCCGCATCCGCTTAGTTTTCCCCCGCTTAACTGTTTTCGGGTCACTTTTCCCCAACGTTAGCCGCTTCCGCTTGCCGCTGGGCTGTTTTCGGGCCAATTTCCACCGACTCTTGGCCGGATCCGCTTAATTTTCCCCAGCTGAACTGTTTTCGGGTCATTTTAGCCCGACGGGGGCACCGACGGGACTGTTTTCGGGCCATTTTGCACCGACGCTTGGCCGCATGCGCTCAGTTTTGGGGCCATTTTTCACTGACGGCTGGCCGCATCCGCTTAGTTGCCCCCGCTTTGCTGATTTTTGCGCCGTTTTTTTTGTTGAACTTCAGGTTTCAAACTTCCAATTTTTTTTCCAAACTGCAGATTTCATATTTTATATTTTTAATAAATTTGAACTTTTTCAAAATATAAAAAAAGTATTGCCTACATCCATAATTTGGATCGCGTACAATC
>NC_135920.1:16031699-16034199 GCF_964058835.1 Carex rostrata | reverse complement strand
ATCCCCCAGGTTTATCCCCCATTTTATGTGGATGCATAGATTCAGACCGCCCTGCTCCACCGCTTTTGGCCATTTTTGCCCAACGTTAGCCGCTTCGGCTTGCCGCTGGACTGTTTTCGGGCCTTTTTCACCGACGCTTGGCCGTATCCGCTTAGTTTTCCCCAACGCTTGGCCGCATCCGCTTAGTTTTCCCCCGCTGGACTGTTTTCGGGTCACTTTTGCCCAACGTTAGCGGCTTCCGCTTGCCGCTGGACTGTTTTCGGGCCCTTTTTCACCGACCCTTGGCCGTATCCGCTTAGTTTTCCCCAACTCGTGGCCGCATCCGCTTAGTTTTCCCCCGCTGAACTGTTTTCGGGTCACTTTTGCCCAACGTTAGCCGCTTCCGCTTGCCGCTGGGATGTTTTCGGGCCATTTTTCCCCAACACTTGGCCGTATCCGCTTAGTTTTCCCCAACGCGTGGCCGCATCCGCTTAGTTTTCCCCCGCTGAACTGTTTTCGGGTCAGTTTTGCCCAACGTTAGCCGCTTCCGCTTGCCGCTGGACTGTTTTCGGGCCAATTTCCACCGACTCTTGGCCGTATCCGCTTAGTTTTCCCCAACGCGTGGCCGCATCCGCTTAGTTTTCCCCCGCTGAACTGTTTTCGGGTCACTTTTGCCCAACGTTAGCGGCTTCCACTTGCCGCTGGACTGTTTTCGGGCCAATTTCCACCGACTCTTGGCCGTATCCGCTTAGTTTTCCCCAACGCGTGGCCGCATCCGCTTAGTTTTCCCCCGCTGAACTGTTTTCGGGTCAGTTTTGCCCAACGTTAGCCGCTTCCGCTTGCCGCTGGACTGTTTTCGGGCCAATTTCCACCGACTCTTGGCCGTATCCGCTTAGTTTTCCCCAACGCGTGGCCGCATCCGCTTAGTTTTCCCCCGCTGAACTGTTTTCGGGTCACTTTTACCCAACGTTAGCCGCTTTCGCTTGCCGCTGGGCTGTTTTCGGGCCAATTTCCACCGACACTTGGCCGGATCCGCTTAGTTTTCCCCAACGCGTGGCCGCATCCGCTTAGTTTTCCCCCGCTTAACTGTTTTCGGGTCACTTTTCCCCAACGTTAGCCGCTTCCGCTTGCCGCTGGGCTGTTTTCGGGCCATTTTTCCCCAACACTTGGCCGTATCCGCTTAGTTTTCCCCAACGCGTGGCCGCATCCGCTTAGTTTTCCCCCGCTGAACTGTTTTCGGGTCACTTTTGCCCAACGTTAGCCGCTTCCGCTTGGCACTGGACTGTTTTCGGGCCAATTTCCACCGACTCTGGGCCGGATCCGCTTAGTTTTCCCCAACGCTTGGCTGCATCCGCTTAATTTTCCCCAGCTGAACTGTTTTCGGGTCACTTTGTCCCAACGTTAGCCGTTTCCGCTTGCCGCTGGACTGTTTTCGGGCCATTTTCCACCGACTCTTGGCCGTATCCGCTTGGTTTTCCCCAACGCTTGGCTGCTTCCGCTTAATTTCCCCCAGCTGAACTGTTTTCGGGTCACTTTTGCCCAACGTTAGCCGTTTCCGCTTGCCGCTGGACTGTTTTCGGGCCATTTTTCACCGACACTTGGCCGTATCCGCTTAGTTTTCGCCAACAATTGGCTGCATCCGCTTAATTTTCCAAGCTATACTGCTTTCGGGTCAGTTTTGCCCAACGTTAGCCGCTTCCGCTTGCCGCTGGGCTGTTTTCGGGCCATTTTCCACCCACGCTGGCACCGACGGGGCCATGTACACCCACGCGCGTGTACATGAGGGGGCACCCATTTTTGAAAACCTTGCCCCCCTATAGGGGAATATGCATTTTGAGGCTCTAGCCACGCCCAGGGTTACCACCCCCTGAAAATCCCCCAAGTCAAAATCACCCATGTAAAATATTCAAAAAAATCTCAAAAAATCACAAAAAATTTATAAAACCAAATAAATTCAAAAAAAAAAAAGAAATTCAAAAATTCAAAAAAAATTCAAAAAATTCAAAAAAATTCAAAAAAATTCAAAAATTTCAAAAATTCAAAAAAAGTCCAAAAACCCAAAAAAACTTCAAAAATTTCAAAAATTCAAAAAAATTTCAAAAAAAATTTCAAAAATTTGCCCCGCTGAACTTTTTTCGGGTCAGTTTTGCCCAACGTTAGCCGCTTCCGCTTGCCGCTGGACTGTTTTCGGGCCAATTTCCACTGACTCTTGGCCGTATCCGCTTAGTTTTCCCCAACGCGTGGCCGCATCCGCTTAGTTTTCCCCCGCTGAACTGTTTTCGGGTCACTTTTGCCCAACGTTAGCCGCTTCCGCTTGCCGCTGGGCTGTTTTCGGGCCAATTTCCACCGACACTTGGCCGCATCCGCTTAGTTTTCCCCAACGCGTGGCCGCATCCGCTTAGTTTTCCCCCGCTTAACTATTTTCGGGTCACTTTTCCCCAACGTTAGCCGCTTCCGCTTGCCGCTGGGCTGTTTTCGGGCCATTTTTCCCCAACACTTGGCCGTATCCGCTTAGTTTTCC
>NC_135920.1:16014199-16021699 GCF_964058835.1 Carex rostrata | reverse complement strand
CCACGCTTAGACGCCCTGCCCGATCGTGTTTCGCCGGCTTTACGGCTGGGGATTTCAACCCGCTCGGTCTCTGCGGGGCGCCTCCACGCTTAGGCACCCCGCTCAACCGTGTTTCGCCGGCTTTACGGCTGGGGATTTCAACCCGCTCGGTCACTGCGGGGCGCCTCCACGCTTAGGCGCCCCGCTCAACCGTGTTTCGCCGGCTTTACGGCTGGGGATTTCAACCCGCGCGGCTACCCGCATCGGTCTTACGGGCGCCTCCACGCTTAGACGCCCTGCCCGAACGTGTTTCGCCGGCTTTACGGCTGGGGATTTCAACCCGCTCGGTCTCTGCGGGGCGCCTCCACGCTTAGGCGCCCCAATGAACCGTGTTTCGCCGGCTTTACGGCTGGGGATTTCAACCCGCGCGGCTACCCGCATCGGTCTTACGGGCGAAACTCCACGCGGAGTCGCCCTGCCCGAACGTGTTTCACCGGCTTTACGGCTGGGGATTTCAACCCGCTCGGTCTCTGCGGGGCGCCTCCACGCTTAGGCGCCCCGCTCAACCGTGTTTCACCGGCTTTACGGCTGGGGATTTCAACCCGCTCGGTCTCTGCGGGGCGCCTCCACGCTTAGGCGCCCCGCTCAACCGTGTTTCACCGGCTTTACGGCTGGGGATTTCAACCCGCTCGGTCACTGCAGGGCACCTCCACGCTTAGGCGCCCCGCTCAACCGTGTTTCGCCGGCTTTACGGCTGGGGATTTCAACCCGCGCGGCTACCCGCATCGGTCTTACGGGCGCCTCCACGCTTAGACGTCCTGCCCGAACGTGTTTCGCCGGCTTTACGGCTGGGGATTTCAACCCGCTCGGTCTCTGCGGGGCGCCTCCACGCTTAGGCGCCCCAATGAACCGTGTTTCGCCGGCTTTACGGCTGGGGATTTCAACCCGCTCGGTCTCTGCGGGGCGCCTCCACGCTTAGGCGCCCCAATGAACCGTGTTTCGCCGGCTTTACGGCTGGGGATTTCAACCCGCTCGGTCTCTGCGGGGCGCCTCCACGCTGAGGCACCCCGCTCAACCGTGTTTCGCCGCCTTTACGGCTGGGGATTTCAACCCTTGCGGCTACCCGCATCGGTCTTACGGGCGCCTCCACGCTTAGACGCCCTGCCCGATCGTGTTTCGCCGGCTTTACGGCTGGGGATTTCAACCCGCATCGGTCTCTGCGGGGCGCCTCCACGCTTAGGCACCCCGCTCAACCGTGTTTCGCCGGCTTTACGGCTGGGGATTTCAACCCGCTCGGTCACTGCGGGGCGCCTCCACGCTTAGGCGCCCCGCTCAACCGTGTTTCGCCGGCTTTACGGCTGGGGATTTCAACCCGCGCGGCTACCCGCATCGGTCTTACGGGCGCCTCCACGCTTAGACGCCCTGCCCGAACGTGTTTCGCCGGCTTTACGGCTGGGGATTTCAACCCGCTCGGTCTCTGCGGGGCGCCTCCACGCTTAGGCGCCCCAATGAACCGTGTTTCGCCGGCTTTACGGCTGGGGATTTCAACCCGCGCGGCTACCCGCATCGGTCTTACGGGCGAAACTCCACGCGGAGTCGCCCTGCCCGAACGTGTTTCACCGGCTTTACGGCTGGGGATTTCAACCCGCTCGGTCTCTGCGGGGCGCCTCCACGCTTAGGCGCCCCGCTCAACCGTGTTTCACCGGCTTTACGGCTGGGGATTTCAACCCGCTCGGTCTCTGCGGGGCGCCTCCACGCTTAGGCGCCCCGCTCAACCGTGTTTCACCGGCTTTACGGCTGGGGATTTCAACCCGCTCGGTCACTGCAGGGCACCTCCACGCTTAGGCGCCCCGCTCAACCGTGTTTCGCCGGCTTTACGGCTGGGGATTTCAACCCGCGCGGCTACCCGCATCGGTCTTACGGGCGCCTCCACGCTTAGACGTCCTGCCCGAACGTGTTTCGCCGGCTTTACGGCTGGGGATTTCAACCCGCTCGGTCTCTGCGGGGCGCCTCCACGCTTAGGCGCCCCAATGAACCGTGTTTCGCCGGCTTTACGGCTGGGGATTTCAACCCGCTCGGTCTCTGCGGGGCGCCTCCACGCTTAGGCGCCCCAATGAACCGTGTTTCACCGGCTTTACGGCTGGGGATTTCAACCCGCGCGGCTACCCGCATCGGCCTTACGGGCGAAACTCCACGCGGAGTCACCCTGCCCGACCGCTTTTCGCCGGCTTTACGGCTGGGGATTTCAACCCGCATCGGTCTTACGGGCGCCTCCACGCTTAGACGCCCTGCCCCACCGTGTTTCGCCGGTTCTACGGCTGGGGATTTCAACCCGCGTGGTCCGTGTTTTTCGGTAACATATTCGTGTTCCTTGCCCCCGAATCGTGTCTTTTGTCCCCGCTGCACCGTGTTTTTTGCCCCCGCTCAACCGTGTTCTTTGCCCCCGCTCAACCGTGCTTACTGCCCCCGCTCAACCGTGCTTTTTCGGTAACATAATCGTGTTTTCGGGTAACATAATCTTGTTTTTCGGGCCATTTTACACCGACGGAGGCACCCACAGGGGCCATGTACACCCCGCTTGGCATGTACATGAGGGGCTGCCTCTTCCAAAAATCCTTCCCCCCTATAGGGGAATATGCATTTTGGGTCTCCAGCCACGCCCAGGGTTACCACCCCCTGAAAATCCCCCAGGTTTACCCCCCATTTTATGTGGATGCATAGATTCAGACCGCCCTGCTCCACCGCTTTTGGCCATTTTTGCCCAACGTTAGCCGCTTCGGCTTGCCGCTGGACTGTTTTCGGGCCTTTTTCACCGACGCTTGGCCGTATCCGCTTAGTTTTCCCCAACGCTTGGCCGCATCCGCTTAGTTTTCCCCCGCTGGACTGTTTTCGGGTCACTTTTGCCCAACGTTAGCGGCTTCCGCTTGCCGCTGGACTGTTTTCGGGCCCTTTTTCACCGACCCTTGGCCGTATCCGCTTAGTTTTCCCCAACTCGTGGCCGCATCCGCTTAGTTTTCCCCCGCTGAACTGTTTTCGGGTCACTTTTGCCCAACGTTAGCCGCTTCCGCTTGCCGCTGGGCTGTTTTCGGGCCATTTTTCCCCAACACTTGGCCGTATCCGCTTAGTTTTCCCCAACGCGTGGCCGCATCCGCTTAGTTTTCCCCCGCTGAACTGTTTTCGGGTCAGTTTTGCCCAACGTTAGCCGCTTCCGCTTGCCGCTGGACTGTTTTCGGGCCAATTTCCACCGACTCTTGGCCGTATCCGCTTAGTTTTCCCCAACGCGTGGCCGCATCCGCTTAGTTTTCCCCCGCTGAACTGTTTTCGGGTCACTTTTGCCCAACGTTAGCGGCTTCCGCTTGCCGCTGGACTGTTTTCGGGCCAATTTCCACCGACTCTTGGCCGTATCCGCTTAGTTTTCCCCAACGCGTGGCCGCATCCGCTTAGTTTTCCCCCGCTGAACTTTTTTCGGGTCAGTTTTGCCCAACGTTAGCCGCTTCCGCTTGCCGCTGGACTGTTTTCGGGCCAATTTCCACCGACTCTTGGCCGTATCCGCTTAGTTTTCCCCAACGCGTGGCCGCATCCGCTTAGTTTTCCCCCGCTGAACTGTTTTCGGGTCACTTTTGCCCAACGTTAGCCGCTTTCGCTTGCCGCTGGGCTGTTTTCGGGCCAATTTCCACCGACACTTGGCCGGATCCGCTTAGTTTTCCCCAACGCGTGGCCGCATCCGCTTAGTTTTCCCCCGCTTAACTGTTTTCGGGTCACTTTTCCCCAACGTTAGCCGCTTCCGCTTGCCGCTGGGCTGTTTTCGGGCCATTTTTCCCCAACACTTGGCCGTATCCGCTTAGTTTTCCCCAACGCGTGGCCGCATCCGCTTAGTTTTCCCCCGCTGAACTGTTTTCGGGTCACTTTTGCCCAACGTTAGCCGCTTCCGCTTGGCACTGGACTGTTTTCGGGCCAATTTCCACCGACTCTGGGCCGGATCCGCTTAGTTTTCCCCAACGCTTGGCTGCATCCGCTTAATTTTCCCCAGCTGAACTGTTTTCGGGTCACTTTGTCCCAACGTTAGCCGTTTCCGCTTGCCGCTGGACTGTTTTCGGGCCATTTTCCACCGACTCTTGGCCGTATCCGCTTGGTTTTCCCCAACGCTTGGCTGCTTCCGCTTAATTTCCCCCAGCTGAACTGTTTTCGGGTCACTTTTGCCCAACGTTAGCCGTTTCCGCTTGCCGCTGGACTGTTTTCGGGCCATTTTTCACCGACACTTGGCCGTATCCGCTTAGTTTTCGCCAACAATTGGCTGCATCCGCTTAATTTTCCAAGCTATACTGCTTTCGGGTCAGTTTTGCCCAACGTTAGCCGCTTCCGCTTGCCGCTGGGCTGTTTTCGGGCCATTTTCCACCCACGCTGGCACCGACGGGGCCATGTACACCCACGCGCGTGTACATGAGGGGGCACCCATTTTTGAAAACCTTGCCCCCCTATAGGGGAATATGCATTTTGAGGCTCTAGCCACGCCCAGGGTTACCACCCCCTGAAAATCCCCCAAGTCAAAATCACCCATGTAAAATATTCAAAAAAATCTCAAAAAATCACAAAAAATTTATAAAACCAAATAAATTCAAAAAAAAAAAAAAAATTCAAAAATTCAAAAAAAATTCAAAAAATTCAAAAAAATTCAAAAAAATTCAAAAATTTCAAAAATTCAAAAAAAGTCCAAAAACCCAAAAAAACTTCAAAAATTTCAAAAATTCAAAAAAATTTCAAAAAAAATTTCAAAAATTTGCCCCGCTGAACTTTTTTCGGGTCAGTTTTGCCCAACGTTAGCCGCTTCCGCTTGCCGCTGGACTGTTTTCGGGCCAATTTCCACCGACTCTTGGCCGTATCCGCTTAGTTTTCCCCAACGCGTGGCCGCATCCGCTTAGTTTTCCCCCGCTGAACTGTTTTCGGGTCACTTTTGCCCAACGTTAGCCGCTTCCGCTTGCCGCTGGGCTGTTTTCGGGCCAATTTCCACCGACACTTGGCCGCATCCGCTTAGTTTTCCCCAACGCGTGGCCGCATCCGCTTAGTTTTCCCCCGCTTAACTATTTTCGGGTCACTTTTCCCCAACGTTAGCCGCTTCCGCTTGCCGCTGGGCTGTTTTCGGGCCATTTTTCCCCAACACTTGGCCGTATCCGCTTAGTTTTCCCCAACGCGTGGCCGCATCCGCTTAGTTTTCCCCCGCTGAACTGTTTTCGGGTCACTTTTCCCCAACGTTAGCCGCTTCCGCTTGCCGCTGGGCTGTTTTCGGGCCAATTTCCACCGACTCTGGGTCGGATCCGCTTAGTTTTCCCCAACGCTTGGCTGCATCCGCTTAATTTTCCCCAGCTAAACTGTTTTCGGGTCACTTTGTCCCAACGTTAGCCGTTTCCGCTTGCCGCTGGACTGTTTTCGGGCCATTTTCCACCGACTCTTGGCCGTATCCGCTTGGTTTTGCCCAACGCTTGGCTGCTTCCGCTTAATTTCCCCCAGCTGAACTGTTTTCGGGTCACTTTTGCCCAACGTTAGCCGTTTCCGCTTGCCGCTGGACTGTTTTCGGGCCATTTTTCACCGTCACTTGGCCGTATCCGCTTAGTTTTCGCCAACAATTGGCTGCATCCGCTTAATTTTCCAAGCTATACTGCTTTCGGGTCAGTTTTGCCCAACGTTAGCCGCTTCCGCTTGCCGCTGGGCTGTTTTCGGGCCATTTTCCACCCACGCTGGCACCGACGGGGCCATGTACACCCACGCGCGTGTACATGAGGGGGCACCCATTTTTGAAAACCTTGCCCCCCTATAGGGGAATATGCATTTTGAGGCTCTAGCCACGCCCAGGGTTACCACCCCCTGAAAATCCCCCAAGTCGAAATCACCCATGTAAAATATTCAAAAAAATCTCAAAAAATCACAAAAAATTTATAAAATCAAATAAATTCAAAAAAAAAAAAAAAATTCAAAAATTCAAAAAAATTTCAAAAAATTCAAAAAAATTCAAAAAAATTCAAAAAATTCAAAAATTCAAAAAAAGTCCAAAAACCCAAAAAAACTTCAAAAATTTCAAAAATTCAAAAAAATTTCAAAAATTTGCCCCGCTGAACTGTTTTCGGGTCACTTTTGCCCAACGTTAGCCGCTTCCGCTTGCCGCTGGACTGTTTTCGGGCCTATTTCCACCGACTCTTGGCCGTATCCGCTTAGTTTTCCCCAACGCGTGGCCGCATCCGCTTAGTTTTCCCCCGCTTAACTGTTTTCGGGTCACTTTTCCCCAACGTTAGCTGCTTCCGCTTGCCGCTGGGCTGTTTTCGGGCCATTTTTCCCCAACACTTGGCTGGATCCGCTTAGTTTTCCCCAACGCGTGGCCGCATCCGCTTAGTTTTCCCCCGCTGAACTGTTTTCGGGTCACTTTTTCCCAACGTTAGCCGCTTCCGCTTGCCGCTGGACTGTTTTCGGGCCAATTTCCACCGACTCTGGGCCGGATCCGCTTTGTTTTCCCCAACGCGTGGCCGCATCCGCTTAGTTTTCCCCCGCTTAACTGTTTTCGGGTCACTTTTCCCCAACGTTAGCCGCTTCCGCTTGCCGCTGGGCTGTTTTCGGGCCAATTTCCACCGACTCTTGGCCGGATCCGCTTAATTTTCCCCAGCTGAACTGTTTTCGGGTCATTTTAGCCCGACGGGGGCACCGACGGGACTGTTTTCGGGCCATTTTGCACCGACGCTTGGCCGCATGCGCTCAGTTTTGGGGCCATTTTTCACTGACGGCTGGCCGCATCCGCTTAGTTGCCCCCGCTTTGCTGATTTTTGCGCCGTTTTTTTTGTTGAACTTCAGGTTTCAAACTTCCAATTTTTTTTCCAAACTGCAGATTTCATATTTTATATTTTTAATAAATTTGAACTTTTTCAAAATATAAAAAAAGTATTGCCTACATCCATAATTTGGATCGCGTACAATCCGGAAGTTTGAGAAATGGTCCACACCGGGTGTGAACCATCCAATCCGAAAAAAGTGGGAATTTTTACAAGCCGGAAAAACTGGAGTTTCAATGGCTCTTTGGACGGTTGTAATTCATTTGGACCAAAAATTGTCCAACCCACTTGCATAAGATCCGAAATTGTCCAACCCAATTTTCTTTTTCCAAACTCCAAACTTCATATTTTATATTTTTAATAAATTTGAATTTTTGCCTACATCCATAATTTGGATCGCGTACAATCCGGAAGTTTGAGAAATGGTCCACACCGGGTGTGAACCATCCAATCCGAAAAAAGTGGGAATTTTTACAAGCCGGAAAAACTGGAGTTTCAATGGCTCTTTGGACGGTTGTAATTCATTTGGACCAAAAATTGTCCAACCCACTTGCATAAGATCCGAAATTGTACAACCCAATTTTTTTTTTTCCAAACTCCAAATTTCATATTTCATATTTTTAATAAATTTGAATTTTTGCCTACATCCATAATTTGGATCGCGTACAATCCGGAAGTTTGAGAAATGGTCCACACCGGGTAGGAACCG
>NC_135920.1:16001699-16004199 GCF_964058835.1 Carex rostrata | reverse complement strand
CGACTCTTGGCCGTATCCGCTTAGTTTTCCCCAACGCGTGGCCGCATCCGCTTAGTTTTCCCCCGCTGAACTGTTTTCGGGTCACTTTTGCCCAACGTTAGCGGCTTCCGCTTGCCGCTGGACTGTTTTCGGGCCAATTTCCACCGACTCTTGGCCGTATCCGCTTAGTTTTCCCCAACGCGTGGCCGCATCCGCTTAGTTTTCCCCCGCTGAACTGTTTTCGGGTCAGTTTTGCCCAACGTTAGCCGCTTCCGCTTGCCGCTGGACTGTTTTCGGGCCAATTTCCACCGACTCTTGGCCGTATCCGCTTAGTTTTCCCCAACGCGTGGCCGCATCCGCTTAGTTTTCCCCCGCTGAACTGTTTTCGGGTCACTTTTGCCCAACGTTAGCCGCTTTCGCTTGCCGCTGGGCTGTTTTCGGGCCAATTTCCACCGACACTTGGCCGGATCCGCTTAGTTTTCCCCAACGCGTGGCCGCATCCGCTTAGTTTTCCCCCGCTTAACTGTTTTCGGGTCACTTTTCCCCAACGTTAGCCGCTTCCGCTTGCCGCTGGGCTGTTTTCGAGCCATTTTTCCCCAACACTTGGCCGTATCCGCTTAGTTTTCCCCAACGCGTGGCCGCATCCGCTTAGTTTTCCCCCGCTGAACTGTTTTCGGGTCACTTTTGCCCAACGTTAGCCGCTTCCGCTTGGCACTGGACTGTTTTCGGGCCAATTTCCACCGACTCTGGGCCGGATCCGCTTAGTTTTCCCCAACGCTTGGCTGCATCCGCTTAATTTTCCCCAGCTGAACTGTTTTCGGGTCACTTTGTCCCAACGTTAGCCGTTTCCGCTTGCCGCTGGACTGTTTTCGGGCCATTTTCCACCGACTCTTGGCCGTATCCGCTTGGTTTTCCCCAACGCTTGGCTGCTTCCGCTTAATTTCCCCCAGCTGAACTGTTTTCGGGTCACTTTTGCCCAACGTTAGCCGTTTCCGCTTGCCGCTGGACTGTTTTCGGGCCATTTTTCACCGACACTTGGCCGTATCCGCTTAGTTTTCGCCAACAATTGGCTGCATCCGCTTAATTTTCCAAGCTATACTGCTTTCGGGTCAGTTTTGCCCAACGTTAGCCGCTTCCGCTTGCCGCTGGGCTGTTTTCGGGCCATTTTCCACCCACGCTGGCACCGACGGGGCCATGTACACCCACGCGCGTGTACATGAGGGGGCACCCATTTTTGAAAACCTTGCCCCCCTATAGGGGAATATGCATTTTGAGGCTCTAGCCACGCCCAGGGTTACCACCCCCTGAAAATCCCCCAAGTCAAAATCACCCATGTAAAATATTCAAAAAAATCTCAAAAAATCACAAAAAATTTATAAAACCAAATAAATTCAAAAAAAAAAAAAAAATTCAAAAATTCAAAAAAAATTCAAAAAATTCAAAAAAATTCAAAAAAATTCAAAAATTTCAAAAATTCAAAAAAAGTCCAAAAACCCAAAAAAACTTCAAAAATTTCAAAAATTCAAAAAAATTTCAAAAAAAATTTCAAAAATTTGCCCCGCTGAACTTTTTTCGGGTCAGTTTTGCCCAACGTTAGCCGCTTCCGCTTGCCGCTGGACTGTTTTCGGGCCAATTTCCACCGACTCTTGGCCGTATCCGCTTAGTTTTCCCCAACGCGTGGCCGCATCCGCTTAGTTTTCCCCCGCTGAACTGTTTTCGGGTCACTTTTGCCCAACGTTAGCCGCTTCCGCTTGCCGCTGGGCTGTTTTCGGGCCAATTTCCACCGACACTTGGCCGCATCCGCTTAGTTTTCCCCAACGCGTGGCCGCATCCGCTTAGTTTTCCCCCGCTTAACTATTTTCGGGTCACTTTTCCCCAACGTTAGCCGCTTCCGCTTGCCGCTGGGCTGTTTTCGGGCCATTTTTCCCCAACACTTGGCCGTATCCGCTTAGTTTTCCCCAACGCGTGGCCGCATCCGCTTAGTTTTCCCCCGCTGAACTGTTTTCGGGTCACTTTTCCCCAACGTTAGCCGCTTCCGCTTGCCGCTGGGCTGTTTTCGGGCCAATTTCCACCGACTCTGGGTCGGATCCGCTTAGTTTTCCCCAACGCTTGGCTGCATCCGCTTAATTTTCCCCAGCTGAACTGTTTTCGGGTCACTTTGTCCCAACGTTAGCCGTTTCCGCTTGCCGCTGGACTGTTTTCGGGCCATTTTCCACCGACTCTTGGCCGTATCCGCTTGGTTTTGCCCAACGCTTGGCTGCTTCCGCTTAATTTCCCCCAGCTGAACTGTTTTCGGGTCACTTTTGCCCAACGTTAGCCGTTTCCGCTTGCCGCTGGACTGTTTTCGGGCCATTTTTCACCGTCACTTGGCCGTATCCGCTTAGTTTTCGCCAACAATTGGCTGCATCCGCTTAATTTTCCAAGCTATACTGCTTTCGGGTCAGTTTTGCCCAACGTTAGCCGCTTCCGCTTGCCGCTGGGCTGTTTTCGGGCCATTTTCCACCCACGCTGGCACCGACGG
>NC_135920.1:15986699-15991699 GCF_964058835.1 Carex rostrata | reverse complement strand
CGGCTGGGGATTTCAACCCGCTCGGTCTCTGCGGGGCGCCTCCACGCTTAGGCGCCCCGCTCAACCGTGTTTCACCGGCTTTACGGCTGGGGATTTCAACCCGCTCGGTCACTGCAGGGCACCTCCACGCTTAGGCGCCCCGCTCAACCGTGTTTCGCCGGCTTTACGGCTGGGGATTTCAACCCGCGCGGCTACCCGCATCGGTCTTACGGGCGCCTCCACGCTTAGACGTCCTGCCCGAACGTGTTTCGCCGGCTTTACGGCTGGGGATTTCAACCCGCTCGGTCTCTGCGGGGCGCCTCCACGCTTAGGCGCCCCAATGAACCGTGTTTCGCCGGCTTTACGGCTGGGGATTTCAACCCGCGCGGCTACCCGCATCGGTCTTACGGGCAAAACTCCACGCAGAGTCGCCCTGCCCGAACTTGTTTCGCCGGCTTTACGGCTGGGGATTTCAACCCGCTCGGTCTCTGCGGGGCGCCTCCACGCTTAGGCGCCCCAATGAACCGTGTTTCGCCGGCTTTACGGCTGGGGATTTCAACCCGCTCGGTCTCTGCGGGGCGCCTCCACGCTTAGGCGCCCCAATGAACCGTGTTTCGCCGGCTTTACGGCTGGGGATTTCAACCCGCTCGGTCTCTGCGGGGCGCCTCCACGCTTAGGCGCCCCAATGAACCGTGTTTCACCGGCTTTACGGCTGGGGATTTCAACCCGCGCGGCTACCCGCATCGGCCTTACGGGCGAAACTCCACGCGGAGTCACCCTGCCCGACCGCTTTTCGCCGGCTTTACGGCTGGGGATTTCAACCCGCATCGGTCTTACGGGCGCCTCCACGCTTAGACGCCCTGCCCCACCGTGTTTCGCCGGTTCTACGGCTGGGGATTTCAACCCGCGTGGTCCGTGTTTTTCGGTAACATATTCGTGTTCCTTGCCCCCGAATCGTGTCTTTTGTCCCCGCTGCACCGTGTTTTTTGCCCCCGCTCAACCGTGTTCTTTGCCCCCGCTCAACCGTGCTTACTGCCCCCGCTCAACCGTGCTTTTTCGGTAACATAATCGTGTTTTCGGGTAACATAATCTTGTTTTTCGGGCCATTTTACACCGACGGAGGCACCCACAGGGGCCATGTACACCCCGCTTGGCATGTACATGAGGGGCTGCCTCTTCCAAAAATCCTTCCCCCCTATAGGGGAATATGCATTTTGGGTCTCCAGCCACGCCCAGGGTTACCACCCCCTGGAAATCCCCCAGGTTTACCCCCCATTTTATGTGGATGCATAGATTCAGACCGCCCTGCTCCACCGCTTTTGGCCATTTTTGCCCAACGTTAGCCGCTTCGGCTTGCCGCTGGACTGTTTTCGGGCCTTTTTCACCGACGCTTGGCCGTATCCGCTTAGTTTTCCCCAACGCTTGGCCGCATCCGCTTAGTTTTCCCCCGCTGGACTGTTTTCGGGTCACTTTTGCCCAACGTTAGCGGCTTCCGCTTGCCGCTGGACTGTTTTCGGGCCCTTTTTCACCGACCCTTGGCCGTATCCGCTTAGTTTTCCCCAACTCGTGGCCGCATCCGCTTAGTTTTCCCCCGCTGAACTGTTTTCGGGTCACTTTTGCCCAACGTTAGCCGCTTCCGCTTGCCGCTGGGATGTTTTCGGGCCATTTTTCCCCAACACTTGGCCGTATCCGCTTAGTTTTCCCCAACGCGTGGCCGCATCCGCTTAGTTTTCCCCCGCTGAACTGTTTTCGGGTCAGTTTTGCCCAACGTTAGCCGCTTCCGCTTGCCGCTGGACTGTTTTCGGGCCAATTTCCACCGACTCTTGGCCGTATCCGCTTAGTTTTCCCCAACGCGTGGCCGCATCCGCTTAGTTTTCCCCCGCTGAACTGTTTTCGGGTCACTTTTGCCCAACGTTAGCGGCTTCCGCTTGCCGCTGGACTGTTTTCGGGCCAATTTCCACCGACTCTTGGCCGTATCCGCTTAGTTTTCCCCAACGCGTGGCCGCATCCGCTTAGTTTTCCCCCGCTGAACTGTTTTCGGGTCAGTTTTGCCCAACGTTAGCCGCTTCCGCTTGCCGCTGGACTGTTTTCGGGCCAATTTCCACCGACTCTTGGCCGTATCCGCTTAGTTTTCCCCAACGCGTGGCCGCATCCGCTTAGTTTTCCCCCGCTGAACTGTTTTCGGGTCACTTTTGCCCAACGTTAGCCGCTTTCGCTTGCCGCTGGGCTGTTTTCGGGCCAATTTCCACCGACACTTGGCCGGATCCGCTTAGTTTTCCCCAACGCGTGGCCGCATCCGCTTAGTTTTCCCCCGCTTAACTGTTTTCGGGTCACTTTTCCCCAACGTTAGCCGCTTCCGCTTGCCGCTGGGCTGTTTTCGGGCCATTTTTCCCCAACACTTGGCCGTATCCGCTTAGTTTTCCCCAACGCGTGGCCGCATCCGCTTAGTTTTCCCCCGCTGAACTGTTTTCGGGTCACTTTTGCCCAACGTTAGCCGCTTCCGCTTGGCACTGGACTGTTTTCGGGCCAATTTCCACCGACTCTGGGCCGGATCCGCTTAGTTTTCCCCAACGCTTGGCTGCATCCGCTTAATTTTCCCCAGCTGAACTGTTTTCGGGTCACTTTGTCCCAACGTTAGCCGTTTCCGCTTGCCGCTGGACTGTTTTCGGGCCATTTTCCACCGACTCTTGGCCGTATCCGCTTGGTTTTCCCCAACGCTTGGCTGCTTCCGCTTAATTTCCCCCAGCTGAACTGTTTTCGGGTCACTTTTGCCCAACGTTAGCCGTTTCCGCTTGCCGCTGGACTGTTTTCGGGCCATTTTTCACCGACACTTGGCCGTATCCGCTTAGTTTTCGCCAACAATTGGCTGCATCCGCTTAATTTTCCAAGCTATACTGCTTTCGGGTCAGTTTTGCCCAACGTTAGCCGCTTCCGCTTGCCGCTGGGCTGTTTTCGGGCCATTTTCCACCCACGCTGGCACCGACGGGGCCATGTACACCCACGCGCGTGTACATGAGGGGGCACCCATTTTTGAAAACCTTGCCCCCCTATAGGGGAATATGCATTTTGAGGCTCTAGCCACGCCCAGGGTTACCACCCCCTGAAAATCCCCCAAGTCAAAATCACCCATGTAAAATATTCAAAAAAATCTCAAAAAATCACAAAAAATTTATAAAACCAAATAAATTCAAAAAAAAAAAAAAAATTCAAAAATTCAAAAAAAATTCAAAAAATTCAAAAAAATTCAAAAAAATTCAAAAATTTCAAAAATTCAAAAAAAGTCCAAAAACCCAAAAAAACTTCAAAAATTTCAAAAATTCAAAAAAATTTCAAAAAAAATTTCAAAAATTTGCCCCGCTGAACTGTTTTCGGGTCAGTTTTGCCCAACGTTAGCCGCTTCCGCTTGCCGCTGGACTGTTTTCGGGCCAATTTCCACCGACTCTTGGCCGTATCCGCTTAGTTTTCCCCAACGCGTGGCCGCATCCGCTTAGTTTTCCCCCGCTGAACTGTTTTCGGGTCACTTTTGCCCAACGTTAGCCGCTTCCGCTTGCCGCTGGGCTGTTTTCGGGCCAATTTCCACCGACACTTGGCCGCATCCGCTTAGTTTTCCCCAACGCGTGGCCGCATCCGCTTAGTTTTCCCCCGCTTAACTATTTTCGGGTCACTTTTCCCCAACGTTAGCCGCTTCCGCTTGCCGCTGGGCTGTTTTCGGGCCATTTTTCCCCAACACTTGGCCGTATCCGCTTAGTTTTCCCCAACGCGTGGCCGCATCCGCTTAGTTTTCCCCCGCTGAACTGTTTTCGGGTCACTTTTGCCCAACGTTAGCCGCTTCCGCTTGGCACTGGACTGTTTTCGGGCCAATTTCCACCGACTCTGGGTCGGATCCGCTTAGTTTTCCCCAACGCTTGGCTGCATCCGCTTAATTTTCCCCAGCTGAACTGTTTTCGGGTCACTTTGTCCCAACGTTAGCCGTTTCCGCTTGCCGCTGGACTGTTTTCGGGCCATTTTCCACCGACTCTTGGCCGTATCCGCTTGGTTTTCCCCAACGCTTGGCTGCTTCCGCTTAAGTTCCCCCAGCTGAACTGTTTTCGGGTCACTTTTGCCCAACGTTAGCCGTTTCCGCTTGCCGCTGGACTGTTTTCGGGCCATTTTTCACCGACACTTGGCCGTATCCGCTTAGTTTTCGCCAACAATTGGCTGCATCCGCTTAATTTTCCAAGCTATACTGCTTTCGGGTCAGTTTTGCCCAACGTTAGCCGCTTCCGCTTGCCGCTGGGCTGTTTTCGGGCCATTTTCCACCCACGCTGGCACCGACGGGGCCATGTACACCCACGCGCGTGTACATGAGGGGGCACCCATTTTTGAAAACCTTGCCCCCCTATAGGGGAATATGCATTTTGAGGCTCTAGCCACGCCCAGGGTTACCACCCCCTGAAAATCCCCCAAGTCGAAATCACCCATGTAAAATATTCAAAAAAATCTCAAAAAATCACAAAAAATTTATAAAATCAAATAAATTCAAAAAAAAAAAAAAAATTCAAAAATTCAAAAAAAATTCAAAAAATTCAAAAAAATTCAAAAAAATTCAAAAAATTCAAAAATTCAAAAAAAGTCCAAAATCCCAAAAAAACTTCAAAAATTTCAAAAATTCAAAAAAATTTCAAAATTTCAAAAAAAATTTCAAAAATTTGCCCCGCTGAACTGTTTTCGGGTGACTTTTGCCCAACGTTAGCCGCTTCCGCTTGCCGCTGGACTGTTTTCGGGCCTATTTCCACCGACTCTTGGCCGTATCCGCTTAGTTTTCCCCAACGCGTGGCCGCATCCGCTTAGTTTTCCCCCGCTTAACTGTTTTCGGGTCACTTTTCCCCAACGTTAGCTGCTTCCGCTTGCCGCTGGGCTGTTTTCGGGCCATTTTTCCCCAACACTTGGCTGGATCCGCTTAGTTTTCCCCAACGCGTGGCCGCATCCGCTTAGTTTTCCCCCGCTGAACTGTTTTCGGGTCACTTTTTCCCAACGTTAGC
>NC_135920.1:15971699-15976699 GCF_964058835.1 Carex rostrata | reverse complement strand
CCCGCGCGGCTACCCGCATCGGCCTTACGGGCGAAACTCCACGCGGAGTCACCCTGCCCGACCGCTTTTCGCCGGCTTTACGGCTGGGGATTTCAACCCGCATCGGTCTTACGGGCGCCTCCACGCTTAGACGCCCTGCCCCACCGTGTTTCGCCGGTTCTACGGCTGGGGATTTCAACCCGCGTGGTCCGTGTTTTTCGGTAACATATTCGTGTTCCTTGCCCCCGAATCGTGTCTTTTGTCCCCGCTGCACCGTGTTTTTTGCCCCCGCTCAACCGTGTTCTTTGCCCCCGCTCAACCGTGCTTACTGCCCCCGCTCAACCGTGCTTTTTCGGTAACATAATCGTGTTTTCGGGTAACATAATCTTGTTTTTCGGGCCATTTTACACCGACGGAGGCACCCACAGGGGCCATGTACACCCCGCTTGGCATGTACATGAGGGGCTGCCCCTTCCAAAAATCCTTCCCCCCTATAGGGGAATATGCATTTTGGGTCTCCAGCCACGCCCAGGGTTACCACCCCCTGGAAATCCCCCAGGTTTACCCCCCATTTTATGTGGATGCATAGATTCAGACCGCCCTGCTCCACCGCTTTTGGCCATTTTTGCCCAACGTTAGCCGCTTCGGCTTGCCGCTGGACTGTTTTCGGGCCTTTTTCACCGACGCTTGGCCGTATCCGCTTAGTTTTCCCCAACGCTTGGCCGCATCCGCTTAGTTTTCCCCCGCTGGACTGTTTTCGGGTCACTTTTGCCCAACGTTAGCGGCTTCCGCTTGCCGCTGGACTGTTTTCGGGCCCTTTTTCACCGACCCTTGGCCGTATCCGCTTAGTTTTCCCCAACTCGTGGCCGCATCCGCTTAGTTTTCCCCCGCTGAACTGTTTTCGGGTCACTTTTGCCCAACGTTAGCCGCTTCCGCTTGCCGCTGGGATGTTTTCGGGCCATTTTTCCCCAACACTTGGCCGTATCCGCTTAGTTTTCCCCAACGCGTGGCCGCATCCGCTTAGTTTTCCCCCGCTGAACTGTTTTCGGGTCAGTTTTGCCCAACGTTAGCCGCTTCCGCTTGCCGCTGGACTGTTTTCGGGCCAATTTCCACCGACTCTTGGCCGTATCCGCTTAGTTTTCCCCAACGCGTGGCCGCATCCGCTTAGTTTTCCCCCGCTGAACTGTTTTCGGGTCACTTTTGCCCAACGTTAGCGGCTTCCGCTTGCCGCTGGACTGTTTTCGGGCCAATTTCCACCGACTCTTGGCCGTATCCGCTTAGTTTTCCCCAACGCGTGGCCGCATCCGCTTAGTTTTCCCCCGCTGAACTGTTTTCGGGTCAGTTTTGCCCAACGTTAGCCGCTTCCGCTTGCCGCTGGACTGTTTTCGGGCCAATTTCCACCGACTCTTGGCCGTATCCGCTTAGTTTTCCCCAACGCGTGGCCGCATCCGCTTAGTTTTCCCCCGCTGAACTGTTTTCGGGTCACTTTTGCCCAACGTTAGCCGCTTTCGCTTGCCGCTGGGCTGTTTTCGGGCCAATTTCCACCGACACTTGGCCGGATCCGCTTAGTTTTCCCCAACGCGTGGCCGCATCCGCTTAGTTTTCCCCCGCTTAACTGTTTTCGGGTCACTTTTCCCCAACGTTAGCCGCTTCCGCTTGCCGCTGGGCTGTTTTCGGGCCATTTTTCCCCAACACTTGGCCGTATCCGCTTAGTTTTCCCCAACGCGTGGCCGCATCCGCTTAGTTTTCCCCCGCTGAACTGTTTTCGGGTCACTTTTGCCCAACGTTAGCCGCTTCCGCTTGGCACTGGACTGTTTTCGGGCCAATTTCCACCGACTCTGGGCCGGATCCGCTTAGTTTTCCCCAACGCTTGGCTGCATCCGCTTAATTTTCCCCAGCTGAACTGTTTTCGGGTCACTTTGTCCCAACGTTAGCCGTTTCCGCTTGCCGCTGGACTGTTTTCGGGCCATTTTCCACCGACTCTTGGCCGTATCCGCTTGGTTTTCCCCAACGCTTGGCTGCTTCCGCTTAATTTCCCCCAGCTGAACTGTTTTCGGGTCACTTTTGCCCAACGTTAGCCGTTTTCGCTTGCCGCTGGACTGTTTTCGGGCCATTTTTCACCGACACTTGGCCGTATCCGCTTAGTTTTCGCCAACAATTGGCTGCATCCGCTTAATTTTCCAAGCTATACTGCTTTCGGGTCAGTTTTGCCCAACGTTAGCCGCTTCCGCTTGCCGCTGGGCTGTTTTCGGGCCATTTTCCACCCACGCTGGCACCGACGGGGCCATGTACACCCACGCGCGTGTACATGAGGGGGCACCCATTTTTGAAAACCTTGCCCCCCTATAGGGGAATATGCATTTTGAGGCTCTAGCCACGCCCAGGGTTACCACCCCCTGAAAATCCCCCAAGTCAAAATCACCCATGTAAAATATTCAAAAAAATCTCAAAAAATCACAAAAAATTTATAAAACCAAATAAATTCAAAAAAAAAAAAAAAATTCAAAAATTCAAAAAAAATTCAAAAAATTCAAAAAAATTCAAAAAAATTCAAAAATTTCAAAAATTCAAAAAAAGTCCAAAAACCCAAAAAAACTTCAAAAATTTCAAAAATTCAAAAAAATTTCAAAAAAAATTTCAAAAATTTGCCCCGCTGAACTTTTTTCGGGTCAGTTTTGCCCAACGTTAGCCGCTTCCGCTTGCCGCTGGACTGTTTTCGGGCCAATTTCCACCGACTCTTGGCCGTATCCGCTTAGTTTTCCCCAACGCGTGGCCGCATCCGCTTAGTTTTCCCCCGCTGAACTGTTTTCGGGTCACTTTTGCCCAACGTTAGCCGCTTCCGCTTGCCGCTGGGCTGTTTTCGGGCCAATTTCCACCGACACTTGGCCGCATCCGCTTAGTTTTCCCCAACGCGTGGCCGCATCCGCTTAGTTTTCCCCCGCTTAACTATTTTCGGGTCACTTTTCCCCAACGTTAGCCGCTTCCGCTTGCCGCTGGGCTGTTTTCGGGCCATTTTTCCCCAACACTTGGCCGTATCCGCTTAGTTTTCCCCAACGCGTGGCCGCATCCGCTTAGTTTTCCCCCGCTGAACTGTTTTCGGGTCACTTTTCCCCAACGTTAGCCGCTTCCGCTTGCCGCTGGGCTGTTTTCGGGCCAATTTCCACCGACTCTGGGTCGGATCCGCTTAGTTTTCCCCAACGCTTGGCTGCATCCGCTTAATTTTCCCCAGCTGAACTGTTTTCGGGTCACTTTGTCCCAACGTTAGCCGTTTCCGCTTGCCGCTGGACTGTTTTCGGGCCATTTTCCACCGACTCTTGGCCGTATCCGCTTGGTTTTGCCCAACGCTTGGCTGCTTCCGCTTAATTTCCCCCAGCTGAACTGTTTTCGGGTCACTTTTGCCCAACGTTAGCCGTTTCCGCTTGCCGCTGGACTGTTTTCGGGCCATTTTTCACCGTCACTTGGCCGTATCCGCTTAGTTTTCGCCAACAATTGGCTGCATCCGCTTAATTTTCCAAGCTATACTGCTTTCGGGTCAGTTTTGCCCAACGTTAGCCGCTTCCGCTTGCCGCTGGGCTGTTTTCGGGCCATTTTCCACCCACGCTGGCACCGACGGGGCCATGTACACCCACGCGCGTGTACATGAGGGGGCACCCATTTTTGAAAACCTTGCCCCCCTATAGGGGAATATGCATTTTGAGGCTCTAGCCACGCCCAGGGTTACCACCCCCTGAAAATCCCCCAAGTCGAAATCACCCATGTAAAATATTCAAAAAAATCTCAAAAAATCACAAAAAATTTATAAAATCAAATAAATTCAAAAAAAAAAAAAAAATTCAAAAATTCAAAAAAATTTCAAAAAATTCAAAAAAATTCAAAAAAATTCAAAAAATTCAAAAATTCAAAAAAAGTCCAAAAACCCAAAAAAACTTCAAAAATTTCAAAAATTCAAAAAAATTTCAAAAATTTGCCCCGCTGAACTGTTTTCGGGTCACTTTTGCCCAACGTTAGCCGCTTCCGCTTGCCGCTGGACTGTTTTCGGGCCTATTTCCACCGACTCTTGGCCGTATCCGCTTAGTTTTCCCCAACGCGTGGCCGCATCCGCTTAGTTTTCCCCCGCTTAACTGTTTTCGGGTCACTTTTCCCCAACGTTAGCTGCTTCCGCTTGCCGCTGGGCTGTTTTCGGGCCATTTTTCCCCAACACTTGGCTGGATCCGCTTAGTTTTCCCCAACGCGTGGCCGCATCCGCTTAGTTTTCCCCCGCTGAACTGTTTTCGGGTCACTTTTTCCCAACGTTAGCCGCTTCCGCTTGCCGCTGGACTGTTTTCGGGCCAATTTCCACCGACTCTGGGCCGGATCCGCTTTGTTTTCCCCAACGCGTGGCCGCATCCGCTTAGTTTTCCCCCGCTTAACTGTTTTCGGGTCACTTTTCCCCAACGTTAGCCGCTTCCGCTTGCCGCTGGGCTGTTTTCGGGCCAATTTCCACCGACTCTTGGCCGGATCCGCTTAATTTTCCCCAGCTGAACTGTTTTCGGGTCATTTTAGCCCGACGGGGGCACCGACGGGACTGTTTTCGGGCCATTTTGCACCGACGCTTGGCCGCATGCGCTCAGTTTTGGGGCCATTTTTCACTGACGGCTGGCCGCATCCGCTTAGTTGCCCCCGCTTTGCTGATTTTTGCGCCGTTTTTTTTGTTGAACTTCAGGTTTCAAACTTCCAATTTTTTTTCCAAACTGCAGATTTCATATTTTATATTTTTAATAAATTTGAACTTTTTCAAAATATAAAAAAAGTATTGCCTACATCCATAATTTGGATCGCGTACAATCCGGAAGTTTGAGAAATGGTCCACACCGGGTGTGAACCATCCAATCCGAAAAAAGTGGGAATTTTTACAAGCCGGAAAAACTGGAGTTTCAATGGCTCTTTGGACGGTTGTAATTCATTTGGACCAAAAATTGTCCAACCCACTTGCATAAGATCCGAAATTGTCCAACCCAATTTTCTTTTTCCAAACTCCAAAC
>NC_135920.1:15956699-15961699 GCF_964058835.1 Carex rostrata | reverse complement strand
CTTCCCCCCTATAGGGGAATATGCATTTTGGGTCTCCAGCCACGCCCAGGGTTACCACCCCCTGGAAATCCCCCAGGTTTACCCCCCATTTTATGTGGATGCATAGATTCAGACCGCCCTGCTCCACCGCTTTTGGCCATTTTTGCCCAACGTTAGCCGCTTCGGCTTGCCGCTGGACTGTTTTCGGGCCTTTTTCACCGACGCTTGGCCGTATCCGCTTAGTTTTCCCCAACGCTTGGCCGCATCCGCTTAGTTTTCCCCCGCTGGACTGTTTTCGGGTCACTTTTGCCCAACGTTAGCGGCTTCCGCTTGCCGCTGGACTGTTTTCGGGCCCTTTTTCACCGACCCTTGGCCGTATCCGCTTAGTTTTCCCCAACTCGTGGCCGCATCCGCTTAGTTTTCCCCCGCTGAACTGTTTTCGGGTCACTTTTGCCCAACGTTAGCCGCTTCCGCTTGCCGCTGGGATGTTTTCGGGCCATTTTTCCCCAACACTTGGCCGTATCCGCTTAGTTTTCCCCAACGCGTGGCCGCATCCGCTTAGTTTTCCCCCGCTGAACTGTTTTCGGGTCAGTTTTGCCCAACGTTAGCCGCTTCCGCTTGCCGCTGGACTGTTTTCGGGCCAATTTCCACCGACTCTTGGCCGTATCCGCTTAGTTTTCCCCAACGCGTGGCCGCATCCGCTTAGTTTTCCCCCGCTGAACTGTTTTCGGGTCACTTTTGCCCAACGTTAGCGGCTTCCGCTTGCCGCTGGACTGTTTTCGGGCCAATTTCCACCGACTCTTGGCCGTATCCGCTTAGTTTTCCCCAACGCGTGGCCGCATCCGCTTAGTTTTCCCCCGCTGAACTGTTTTCGGGTCAGTTTTGCCCAACGTTAGCCACTTCCGCTTGCCGCTGGACTGTTTTCGGGCCAATTTCCACCGACTCTTGGCCGTATCCGCTTAGTTTTCCCCAACGCGTGGCCGCATCCGCTTAGTTTTCCCCCGCTGAACTGTTTTCGGGTCACTTTTGCCCAACGTTAGCCGCTTTCGCTTGCCGCTGGGCTGTTTTCGGGCCAATTTCCACCGACACTTGGCCGGATCCGCTTAGTTTTCCCCAACGCGTGGCCGCATCCGCTTAGTTTTCCCCCGCTTAACTGTTTTCGGGTCACTTTTCCCCAACGTTAGCCGCTTCCGCTTGCCGCTGGGCTGTTTTCGGGCCATTTTTCCCCAACACTTGGCCGTATCCGCTTAGTTTTCCCCAACGCGTGGCCGCATCCGCTTAGTTTTCCCCCGCTGAACTGTTTTCGGGTCACTTTTGCCCAACGTTAGCCGCTTCCGCTTGGCACTGGACTGTTTTCGGGCCAATTTCCACCGACTCTGGGCCGGATCCGCTTAGTTTTCCCCAACGCTTGGCTGCATCCGCTTAATTTTCCCCAGCTGAACTGTTTTCGGGTCACTTTGTCCCAACGTTAGCCGTTTCCGCTTGCCGCTGGACTGTTTTCGGGCCATTTTCCACCGACTCTTGGCCGTATCCGCTTGGTTTTCCCCAACGCTTGGCTGCTTCCGCTTAATTTCCCCCAGCTGAACTGTTTTCGGGTCACTTTTGCCCAACGTTAGCCGTTTCCGCTTGCCGCTGGACTGTTTTCGGGCCATTTTTCACCGACACTTGGCCGTATCCGCTTAGTTTTCGCCAACAATTGGCTGCATCCGCTTAATTTTCCAAGCTATACTGCTTTCGGGTCAGTTTTGCCCAACGTTAGCCGCTTCCGCTTGCCGCTGGGCTGTTTTCGGGCCATTTTCCACCCACGCTGGCACCGACGGGGCCATGTACACCCACGCGCGTGTACATGAGGGGGCACCCATTTTTGAAAACCTTGCCCCCCTATAGGGGAATATGCATTTTGAGGCTCTAGCCACGCCCAGGGTTACCACCCCCTGAAAATCCCCCAAGTCAAAATCACCCATGTAAAATATTCAAAAAAATCTCAAAAAATCACAAAAAATTTATAAAACCAAATAAATTCAAAAAAAAAAAAAAAATTCAAAAATTCAAAAAAAATTCAAAAAATTCAAAAAAATTCAAAAAAATTCAAAAATTTCAAAAATTCAAAAAAAGTCCAAAAACCCAAAAAAACTTCAAAAATTTCAAAAATTCAAAAAAATTTCAAAAAAAATTTCAAAAATTTGCCCCGCTGAACTTTTTTCGGGTCAGTTTTGCCCAACGTTAGCCGCTTCCGCTTGCCGCTGGACTGTTTTCGGGCCAATTTCCACCGACTCTTGGCCGTATCCGCTTAGTTTTCCCCAACGCGTGGCCGCATCCGCTTAGTTTTCCCCCGCTGAACTGTTTTCGGGTCACTTTTGCCCAACGTTAGCCGCTTCCGCTTGCCGCTGGGCTGTTTTCGGGCCAATTTCCACCGACACTTGGCCGCATCCGCTTAGTTTTCCCCAACGCGTGGCCGCATCCGCTTAGTTTTCCCCCGCTTAACTATTTTCGGGTCACTTTTCCCCAACGTTAGCCGCTTCCGCTTGCCGCTGGGCTGTTTTCGGGCCATTTTTCCCCAACACTTGGCCGTATCCGCTTAGTTTTCCCCAACGCGTGGCCGCATCCGCTTAGTTTTCCCCCGCTGAACTGTTTTCGGGTCACTTTTCCCCAACGTTAGCCGCTTCCGCTTGCCGCTGGGCTGTTTTCGGGCCAATTTCCACCGACTCTGGGTCGGATCCGCTTAGTTTTCCCCAACGCTTGGCTGCATCCGCTTAATTTTCCCCAGCTGAACTGTTTTCGGGTCACTTTGTCCCAACGTTAGCCGTTTCCGCTTGCCGCTGGACTGTTTTCGGGCCATTTTCCACCGACTCTTGGCCGTATCCGCTTGGTTTTGCCCAACGCTTGGCTGCTTCCGCTTAATTTCCCCCAGCTGAACTGTTTTCGGGTCACTTTTGCCCAACGTTAGCCGTTTCCGCTTGCCGCTGGACTGTTTTCGGGCCATTTTTCACCGTCACTTGGCCGTATCCGCTTAGTTTTCGCCAACAATTGGCTGCATCCGCTTAATTTTCCAAGCTATACTGCTTTCGGGTCAGTTTTGCCCAACGTTAGCCGCTTCCGCTTGCCGCTGGGCTGTTTTCGGGCCATTTTCCACCCACGCTGGCACCGACGGGGCCATGTACACCCACGCGCGTGTACATGAGGGGGCACCCATTTTTGAAAACCTTGCCCCCCTATAGGGGAATATGCATTTTGAGGCTCTAGCCACGCCCAGGGTTACCACCCCCTGAAAATCCCCCAAGTCGAAATCACCCATGTAAAATATTCAAAAAAATCTCAAAAAATCACAAAAAATTTATAAAATCAAATAAATTCAAAAAAAAAAAAAAAATTCAAAAATTCAAAAAAATTTCAAAAAATTCAAAAAAATTCAAAAAAATTCAAAAAATTCAAAAATTCAAAAAAAGTCCAAAAACCCAAAAAAACTTCAAAAATTTCAAAAATTCAAAAAAATTTCAAAAATTTGCCCCGCTGAACTGTTTTCGGGTCACTTTTGCCCAACGTTAGCCGCTTCCGCTTGCCGCTGGACTGTTTTCGGGCCTATTTCCACCGACTCTTGGCCGTATCCGCTTAGTTTTCCCCAACGCGTGGCCGCATCCGCTTAGTTTTCCCCCGCTTAACTGTTTTCGGGTCACTTTTCCCCAACGTTAGCTGCTTCCGCTTACCGCTGGGCTGTTTTCGGGCCATTTTTCCCCAACACTTGGCTGGATCCGCTTAGTTTTCCCCAACGCGTGGCCGCATCCGCTTAGTTTTCCCCCGCTGAACTGTTTTCGGGTCACTTTTTCCCAACGTTAGCCGCTTCCGCTTGCCGCTGGACTGTTTTCGGGCCAATTTCCACCGACTCTGGGCCGGATCCGCTTTGTTTTCCCCAACGCGTGGCCGCATCCGCTTAGTTTTCCCCCGCTTAACTGTTTTCGGGTCACTTTTCCCCAACGTTAGCCGCTTCCGCTTGCCGCTGGGCTGTTTTCGGGCCAATTTCCACCGACTCTTGGCCGGATCCGCTTAATTTTCCCCAGCTGAACTGTTTTCGGGTCATTTTAGCCCGACGGGGGCACCGACGGGACTGTTTTCGGGCCATTTTGCACCGACGCTTGGCCGCATGCGCTCAGTTTTGGGGCCATTTTTCACTGACGGCTGGCCGCATCCGCTTAGTTGCCCCCGCTTTGCTGATTTTTGCGCCGTTTTTTTTGTTGAACTTCAGGTTTCAAACTTCCAATTTTTTTTCCAAACTGCAGATTTCATATTTTATATTTTTAATAAATTTGAACTTTTTCAAAATATAAAAAAAGTATTGCCTACATCCATAATTTGGATCGCGTACAATCCGGAAGTTTGAGAAATGGTCCACACCGGGTGTGAACCATCCAATCCGAAAAAAGTGGGAATTTTTACAAGCCGGAAAAACTGGAGTTTCAATGGCTCTTTGGACGGTTGTAATTCATTTGGACCAAAAATTGTCCAACCCACTTGCATAAGATCCGAAATTGTCCAACCCAATTTTCTTTTTCCAAACTCCAAACTTCATATTTTATATTTTTAATAAATTTGAATTTTTGCCTACATCCATAATTTGGATCGCGTACAATCCGGAAGTTTGAGAAATGGTCCACACCGGGTGTGAACCATCCAATCCGAAAAAAGTGGGAATTTTTACAAGCCGGAAAAACTGGAGTTTCAATGGCTCTTTGGACGGTTGTAATTCATTTGGACCAAAAATTGTCCAACCCACTTGCATAAGATCCGAAATTGTACAACCCAATTTTTTTTTTTCCAAACTCCAAATTTCATATTTCATATTTTTAATAAATTTGAATTTTTGCCTACATCCATAATTTGGATCGCGTACAATCCGGAAGTTTGAGAAATGGTCCACACCGGGTAGGAACCGTCCAATCCGAAAAAAGTGGGAATTTTTACAAGCCGGAAAAACTGGAGTTTCAATGGCTCTTTGGACGGTTGTAATTCATTTGGACCAAAAATTG
>NC_135920.1:15944199-15949199 GCF_964058835.1 Carex rostrata | reverse complement strand
TTTACAGCTGGGGATTTCAACCCGTGCGGCTACCCGCATCGGTCTTACGGGCGCCTCCACGCTTAGACGCCCTGCCCGATCGTGTTTCGCCGGCTTTACGGCTGGGGATTTCAACCCGCTCGGTCTCTGCGGGGCGCCTCCACGCTTAGGCGCCCCAATGAACCGTGTTTCGCCGGCTTTACGGCTGGGGATTTCAACCCGCTCGGTCTCTGCGGGGTGCCTCCACGCTTAGGCGCCCCGCTCAACCGTGTTTCGCCGGCTTTACAGCTGGGGATTTCAACCCTTGCGGCTACCCGCATCGGTCTTACGGGCGCCTCCACGCTTAGACGCCCTGCCCGATCGTGTTTCACCGGCTTTACGGCTGGGGATTTCAACCCGCATCGGTCTCTGCGGGGCGCCTCCACGCTTAGGCACCCCGCTCAACCGTGTTTCGCCGGCTTTACGGCTGGGGATTTCAACCCGCTCGGTCACTGCGGGGCGCCTCCACGCTTAGGCGCCCCGCTCAACCGTGTTTCGCCGGCTTTACGGCTGGGGATTTCAACCCGCGCGGCTACCCGCATCGGTCTTACGGGCGCCTCCACGCTTAGACGCCCTGCCCGAACGTGTTTCGCCGGCTTTACGGCTGGGGATTTCAACCCGCTCGGTCTCTGCGGGGCGCCTCCACGCTTAGGCTCCCCAATGAACCGTGTTTCGCCGGCTTTACGGCTGGGGATTTCAACCCGCGCGGCTACCCGCATCGGTCTTACGGGCGAAACTCCACGCGGAGTCGCCCTGCCCGAACGTGTTTCGCCGGCTTTACGGCTGGGGATTTCAACCCGCTCGGTCTCTGCGGGGTGCCTCCACGCTTAGGCGCCCCGCTCAACCGTGTTTCACCGGCTTTACGGCTGGGGATTTCAACCCGCTCGGTCACTGCAGGGCGCCTCCACGCTTAGGCGCCCCGCTCAACCGTGTTTCGCCGGCTTTACGGCTGGGGATTTCAACCCGCACGGCTACCCGCATCGGTCTTACGGGCGCCTCCCCGCTTAGACGCCCTGCCCGAACGTGTTTCGCCGGCTTTACGGCTGGGGATTTCAACCCGCTCGGTCTCTGCGGGGCGCCTCCACGCTTAGGCGCCCCAATGAACCGTGTTTCGCCGGCTTTACGGCTGGGGATTTCAACCCGCGCGGCTACCCGCATCGGTCTTACGGGCGAAACTCCACGCGGAGTCGCCCTGCCCGAACTTGTTTTGCCGGCTTTACGGCTGGGGATTTCAACCCGCTCGGTCTCTGCGGGGCGCCTCCACGCTTAGGCGCCCCAATGAACCGTGTTTCGCCGGCTTTACGGCTGGGGATTTCAACCCGCTCGGTCTCTGCGGGGCGCCTCCACGCTTAGGCGCCCCAATGAACCGTGTTTCACCGGCTTTACGGCTGGGGATTTCAACCCGCGCGGCTACCCGCATCGGCCTTACGGGCGAAACTCCACGCGGAGTCACCCTGCCCGACCGCTTTTCGTCGGCTTTACGGCTGGGGATTTCAACCCGCATCTGTCTTACGGGCGCCTCCACGCTTAGACGCCCTGCCCCACCGTGTTTCGCCGGCTCTACGGCTGGGGATTTCAACCCGCGTGGTCCGTGTTTTTCGGTAACATATTCGTGTTCCTTGCCCCCGACGGGCCGTGTTTTTCGGTAACAAAATCGTGTCTTTTGTCCCCGCTGCACCGTGTTTTTTGCCCCGCTCAACCGTGTTTTTTGCCCCCGCTCAACCGTGCTTACTGCCCCCGCTCAACCGTGTTTTTTCGGTAACATAATCGTGTCTTCGGGTAACATAATCTTGTTTTTCGGGCCATTTTACACCGACGGAGGCACCCACAGGGGCCATGTACACCCCGCTTGGCATGTACATGAGGGGCTGCCTCTTCCAAAAATCCTTCCCCCCTATAGGGGAATGTGCATTTTGGGTCTCCAGCCACGCCCAGGGTTACCACCCCCTGGAAATCCCCCAGGTTTACCCCCCATTTTATGTGGATGCATAGATTCAGACCGCCCTGCTCCACCGCTTTTGGCCATTTTTGCCCAACGTTAGCCGCTTCGGCGTGCCGCTGGAATGTTTTCGGGCCTTTTTCACCGACGCTTGGCCGTATCCGCTTAGTTTTCCCCAACGCTTGGCCGCATCCGCTTAGTTTTCCCCCGCTGGACTGTTTTCGGGTCACTTTTGCCCAACGTTAGCGGCTTCCGCTTGCCGCTGGACTGTTTTCGGGCCCTTTTTCACCGACCCTTGGCCGTATCCGCTTAGTTTTCCCCAACGCGTGGCCGCATCCGCTTAGTTTTCCCCCGCTGAACTGTTTTCGGGTCACTTTTGCCCAACATTAGCCGCTTCCGCTTGCCGCTGGGCTGTTTTCGGGCCATTTTTCCCCAACACTTGGCCGTATCCGCTTAGTTTTCCCCAACGCGTGGACGCATCCGCTTAGTTTTCCCCCGCTGAACTGTTTTCGGGTCAGTTTTGCCCAACGTTAGCCGCTACCGCTTGCCGCTGGACTGTTTTCGGGCCAATTTCCACCGACTCTTGGCCGTATCCGCTTAGTTTTCCCCAACGCGTGGCCGCATCCGCTTAGTTTTCCCCCGCTGAACTGTTTTCGGGTCACTTTTGCCCAACGTTAGCCGCTTCCGCTTGCCGCTGGACTGTTTTCGGGCCAATTTCCACCGACTCTTGGCCGTATCCGCTTAGTTTTCCCCAACGCGTGGCCGCATCCGCTTAGTTTTCCCCCGCTGAACTGTTTTCGGGTCAGTTTTGCCCAACGTTAGCCGCTTCCGCTTGCCGCTGGACTGTTTTCGGGCCAATTTCCACCGACTCTTGGCCGTATCCGCTTAGTTTTCCCCAACGCGTGGCCGCATCCGCTTAGTTTTCCCCCCTGAACTGTTTTCGGGTCACTTTTGCCCAACGTTAGCCGCTTCCGCTTGCCGCTGGACTGTTTTCGGGCCAATTTCCACCGACACTTGGCCGCATCCGCTTAGTTTTCCCCCGCTTAACTGTTTTCGGGTCACTTTTCCCCAACGTTAGCCGCTTCCGCTTGCCGCTGGGCTGTTTTCGGGCCATTTTTCCCCAACACTTGGCCGTATCCGCTTAGTTTTCCCCAACGCGTGCCCGCATCCGCTTAGTTTTCCCCCGCTGAACTGTTTTCGGGTCAGTTTTGCCCAACGTTAGCCGCTTCCGCTTGCCGCTGGACTGTTTTCGGGCCAATTTCCACCGACTCTTGGCCGTATCCGCTTATTTTTCCCCAACGCGTGGCCGCATCCGCTTAGTTTTCCCCCGCTGAACTGTTTTCGGGTCACTTTTGCCCAACGTTAGCCGCTTCCGCTTGCCGCTGGGCTGTTTTCGGGCCAATTTCCACCGACACTTGGCCGCATCCGCTTAGTTTTCCCCAACGCGTGCCCGCATCCGCTTAGTTTTCCCCCGCTTAACTGTTTTCGGGTCACTTTTCCCCAACGTTAGCCGCTTCCGCTTGCCGCTGGGCTGTTTTCGGGCCATTTTTCCCCAACACTTGGCCGTATCCGCTTAGTTTTCCCCAACGCGTGGCCGCATCCGCTTAGTTTTCCCCCGCTGAACTGTTTTCGGGTCACTTTTGCCCAACGTTAGCCGCTTCCGCTTGCCGCTGGACTGTTTTCGGGCCAATTTCCACCGACTCTGGGCCGGATCCGCTTAGTTTTCCCCAACGCTTGGCTGCATCCGCTTAATTTTCCCCAGCTGAACTGTTTTCGGGTCACTTTGTCCCAACGTTAGCCGTTTCCGCTTGCCGCTGGACTGTTTTCGGGCCATTTTCCACCGACTCTTGGCCGTATCCGCTTGGTTTTGCCCAACGCTTGGCTGCTTCCGCTTAATTTCCCCCAGCTGAACTGTTTTCGGGTCACTTTTGCCCAACGTTAGCCGTTTCCGCTTGCCGCTGGACTGTTTTCGGGCCATTTTTGACCGTCACTTGGCCGTATCCGCTTAGTTTTCGCCAACAATTGGCTGCATCCGCTTAATTTTCCAAGCTATACTGCTTTCGGGTCAGTTTTGCCCAACGTTAGCCGCTTCCGCTTGCCGCTGGGCTGTTTTCGGGCCATTTTCCACCCACGCTGGCACCGACGGGGCCATGTACACCCACGCGCGTGTACATGAGGGGGCACCCATTTTTGAAAACCTTGCCCCCCTATAGGGGAATATGCATTTTGAGGCTCTAGCCACGCCCAGGGTTACCACCCCCTGAAAATCCCCCAAGTCGAAATCACCCATGTAAAATATTCAAAAAAATCTCAAAAAATCACAAAAAATTTATAAAATCAAATAAATTCAAAAAAAATTCAAAAATTCAAAAAAAATTCAAAAAATTCAAAAAAATTCAAAAAAATTAAAAAAATTCAAAAATTCAAAAAAAGTCCAAAAACCCAAAAAAACTTCAAAAATTTCAAAAATTCAAAAAAATTTTAAAATTTCAAAAAAAATTTCAAAAATTTGCCCCGCTGAACTGTTTTCGGGTGACTTTTGCCCAACGTTAGCCGCTTCCGCTTGCCGCTGGACTGTTTTCGGGCCTATTTCCACCGACTCTTGGCCGTATCCGCTTAGTTTTCCCCAACGCGTGGCCGCATCCGCTTAGTTTTCCCCCGCTTAACTGTTTTCGGGTCACTTTTCCCCAACGTTAGCCGCTTCCGCTTGCCGCTGGGCTGTTTTCGGGCCAATTTCCACCTACTCTTGGCCGGATCCGCTTAATTTTCCCCAGCTGAACTGTTTTCGGGTCATTTTAGCCCGACGGGGGCACCGACGGGACTGTTTTCGGGCCATTTTGCACCGACGCTTGGCCGCATGCGCTCAGTTTTGGGGCCATTTTTCACTGACGGCTGGCCGCATCCGCTTAGTTGCCCCCGCTTTGCTGATTTTTGCGCCGTTTTTTTTGTTGAACTTCAGGTTTCAAACTTCCAATTTTTTTTCCAAACTGCAGATTTCATATTTTATATTTTTAATAAATTTGAACTTTTTCAAAATATCAAA
>NC_135920.1:15929199-15934199 GCF_964058835.1 Carex rostrata | reverse complement strand
CGCCCTGCCCCACCGTGTTTCGCCGGCTCTACGGCTGGGGATTTCAACCCGCGTGGTCCGTGTTTTTCGGTAACATATTCGTGTTCCTTGCCCCCGACGGGCCGTGTTTTTCGGTAACAAAATCGTGTCTTTTGTCCCCGCTGCACCGTGTTTTTTGCCCCGCTCAACCGTGTTTTTTGCCCCCGCTCAACCGTGCTTACTGCCCCCGCTCAACCGTGTTTTTTCGGTAACATAATCGTGTCTTCGGGTAACATAATCTTGTTTTTCGGGCCATTTTACACCGACGGAGGCCATGTACACCCCGCTTGGCATGTACATGAGGGGCTGCCTCTTCCAAAAATCCTTCCCCCCTATAGGGGAATATGCATTTTGGGTCTCCAGCCACGCCCAGGGTTACCACCCCCTGGAAATCCCCCAGGTTTACCCCCCATTTTATGTGGATGCATAGATTCAGACCGCCCTGCTCCACCGCTTTTGGCCATTTTTGCCCAACGTTAGCCGCTTCGGCGTGCCGCTGGACTGTTTTCGGGCCTTTTTCACCGACGCTTGGCCGTATCCGCTTAGTTTTCCCCAACGCTTGGCCGCATCCGCTTAGTTTTCCCCCGCTGGACTGTTTTCGGATCACTTTTGCCCAACGTTAGCGGCTTCCGCTTGCCGCTGGACTGTTTTCGGGCCCTTTTTCACCGACCCTTGGCCGTATCCGCTTAGTTTTCCCCAACGCGTGGCCGCATCCGCTTAGTTTTCCCCCGCTGAACTGTTTTCGGGTCACTTTTGCCCAACGTTAGCTGCTTCCGCTTGCCGCTGGGCTGTTTTCGGGCCATTTTTCCCCAACACTTGGCCGTATCCGCTTAGTTTTCCCCAACGCGTGGCCGCATCCGCTTAGTTTTCCCCCGCTGAACTGTTTTCGGGTCAGTTTTGCCCAACGTTAGCCGCTACCGCTTGCCGCTGGACTGTTTTCGGGCCAATTTCCACCGACTCTTGGCCGTATCCGCTTAGTTTTCCCCAACGCGTGGCCGCATCCGCTTAGTTTTCCCCCGCTGAACTGTTTTCGGGTCACTTTTGCCCAACGTTAGCCGCTTCCGCTTGCCGCTGGACTGTTTTCGGGCCAATTTCCACCGACTCTTGGCCGTATCCGCTTAGTTTTCCCCAACGCGTGGCCGCATCCGCTTAGTTTTCCCCCGCTGAACTGTTTTCGGGTCAGTTTTGCCCAACGTTAGCCGCTTCCGCTTGCCGCTGGACTGTTTTCGGGCCAATTTCCACCGACTCTTGGCCGTATCCGCTTAGTTTTCCCCAACGCGTGGCCGCATCCGCTTAGTTTTCCCCCGCTGAACTGTTTTCGGGTCACTTTTGCCCAACGTTAGCCGCTTCCGCTTGCCGCTGGGCTGTTTTCGGGCCAATTTCCACCGACACTTGGCCGCATCCGCTTAGTTTTCCCCAACGCGTGGCCGCATCCGCTTAGTTTTCCCCCGCTTAACTGTTTTCGGGTGACTTTTCCCCAACGTTAGCCGCTTCCGCTTGCCGCTGGGCTGTTTTCGGGCCATTTTTCCCCAACACTTGGCCGTATCCGCTTAGTTTTCCCCAACGCGTGGCCGCATCCGCTTAGTTTTCCCCCGCTGAACTGTTTTCGGGTCACTTTTGCCCAACGTTAGCCGCTTCCGCTTGCCACTGGACTGTTTTCGGGCCAATTTCCACCGACTCTGGGCCGGATCCGCTTAGTTTTCCCCAACGCTTGGCTGCATCCGCTTAATTTTCCCCAGCTGAACTGTTTTCGGGTCACTTTGTCCCAACGTTAGCCGTTTCCGCTTGCCGCTGGACTGTTTTTGGGCCATTTTCCACCGACTCTTGGCCGTATCCGCTTGGTTTTCCCCAACGCTTGGCTGCTTCCGCTTAATTTCCCCCAGCTGAACTGTTTTCGGGTCACTTTTGCCCAACGTTAGCCGTTTCCGCTTGCCGCTGGACTGTTTTCGGGCCATTTTTCACCGACACTTGGCCGTATCCGCTTAGTTTTCGCCAACAATTGGCTGCATCCGCTTAATTTTCCAAGCTATACTGCTTTCGGGTCAGTTTTGCCCAACGTTAGCCGCTTCCGCTTGCCGCTGGGCTGTTTTCGGGCCATTTTCCACCCACGCTGGCACCGACGGGGCCATGTACACCCACGCACGTGTACATGAGGGGGCACCCATTTTTGAAAACCTTGCCCCCCTATAGGGGAATATGCATTTTGAGGCTCTAGCCACGCCCAGGGTTACCACCCCCTGAAAATCCCCCAAGTCAAAATCACCCATGTAAAATATTCAAAAAAATCTCAAAAAATCACAAAAAATTTATAAAATCAAATAAATTCAAAAAAAAAAAAAAATTTGAAAAATTCAAAAAAAATTCAAAAAATTCAAAAAAATTCAAAAAAATTCAAAAATTTCAAAAATTCAAAAAAAGTCCAAAAACCCAAAAAAACTTCAAAATTTTCAAAAATTTTCAAAAATTTCAAAAAAAATTTCAAAAATTTGCCCCGCTGAACTGTTTTCGGGTCAGTTTTGCCCAACGTTAGCCGCTTCCGCTTGCCGCTGGACTGTTTTCGGGCCAATTTCCACCGACTCTTGGCCGTATCCGCTTAGTTTTCCCCAACGCGTGGCCGCATCCGCTTAGTTTTCCCCCGCTGAACTGTTTTCGGGTCACTTTTGCCCAACGTTAGCCGCTTCCGCTTGCCGCTGGGCTGTTTTCGGGCCAATTTCCACCGACACTTGGCCGCATCCGCTTAGTTTTCCCCAACGCGTGCCCGCATCCGCTTAGTTTTCCCCCGCTTAACTGTTTTCGGGTCACTTTTCCCCAACGTTAGCCGCTTCCGCTTGCCGCTGGGCTGTTTTCGGGCCATTTTTCCCCAACACTTGGCCGTATCCGCTTAGTTTTCCCCAACGCGTGGCCGCATCCGCTTAGTTTTCCCCCGCTGAACTGTTTTCGGGTCACTTTTGCCCAACGTTAGCCGCTTCCGCTTGCCGCTGGACTGTTTTCGGGCCAATTTCCACCGACTCTGGGCCGGATCCGCTTAGTTTTCCCCAACGCTTGGCTGCATCCGCTTAATTTTCCCCAGCTGAACTGTTTTCGGGTCACTTTGTCCCAACGTTAGCCGTTTCCCCTTGCCGCTGGACTGTTTTCGGGCCATTTTCCACCGACTCTTGGCCGTATCCGCTTGGTTTTGCCCAACGCTTGGCTGCTTCCGCTTAATTTCCCCCAGCTGAACTGTTTTCGGGTCACTTTTGCCCAACGTTAGCCGTTTCCGCTTGCCGCTGGACTGTTTTCGGGCCATTTTTCACCGTCACTTGGCCGTATCCGCTTAGTTTTCGCCAACAATTGGCTGCATCCGCTTAATTTTCCAAGCTATACTGCTTTCGGGTCAGTTTTGCCCAACGTTAGCCGCTTCCGCTTGCCGCTGGGCTGTTTTCGGGCCATTTTCCACCCACGCTGGCACCGACGGGGCCATGTACACCCACGCGCGTGTACATGAGGGGGCACCCATTTTTGAAAACCTTGCCCCCCTATAGGGGAATATGCATTTTGAGGCTCTAGCCACGCCCAGGGTTACCACCCCCTGAAAATCCCCCAAGTCGAAATCACCCATGTAAAATATTCAAAAAAATCTCAAAAAATCACAAAAAATTTATAAAATCAAATAAATTAAAAAAAAATTCAAAAATTCAAAAATTCAAAAAAAATTCAAAAAATTCAAAAAAATTCAAAAAAATTCAAAAAATTCAAAAATTCAAAAAAAGTCCAAAAACCCAAAAAAACTTCAAAAATTTCAAAAATTCAAAAAAATTTCAAAATTTCAAAAAAAATTTCAAAAATTTGCCCCGCTGAACTGTTTTCGGGTGACTTTTGCCCAACGTTAGCCGCTTCCGCTTGCCGCTGGACTGTTTTCGGGCCTATTTCCACCGACTCTTGGCCGTATCCGCTTAGTTTTCCCCAACGCGTGGCCGCATCCGCTTAGTTTTCCCCCGCTTAACTGTTTTCGGGTCACTTTTGCCCAACGTTAGCCGCTTCCGCTTGCCGCTGGGCTGTTTTCGGGCCAATTTCCACCGACTCTTGGCCGGATCCGCTTAATTTTCCCCAGCTGAACTGTTTTTGGGTCATTTTAGCCCGACGGGGGCACCGACGGGACTGTTTTCGGGCCATTTTGCACCGACGCTTGGCCGCATGCGCTCAGTTTTGGGGCCATTTTTCACTGACGGCTGGCCGCATCCGCTTAGTTGCCCCCGCTTTGCTGATTTTTGCGCCGTTTTTTTTGTTGAACTTCAGGTTTCAAACTTCCAATTTTTTTTCCAAACTGCAGATTTCATATTTTATATTTTTAATAAATTTGAACTTTTTCAAAATATCAAAAAAGTATTGCCTACATCCATAATTTGGATCGCGTACAATCCGGAAGTTTGAGAAATGGTCCACACCGGGTGTGAACCATCCAATCCGAAAAAAGTGGGAATTTTTACAAGCCGGAAAAACTGGAGTTTCAATGGCTCTTTGGACGGTTGTAATTCATTTGGACCAAAAATTGTCCAACCCACTTGCATAAGATCCGAAATTGTCCAACCCAATTTTCTTTTTCCAAACTCCAAACTTCATATTTTATATTTTTAATAAATTTGAATTTTTGCCTACATCCATAATTTGGATCGCGTACAATCCGGAAGTTTGAGAAATGGTCCACACCGGGTGTGAACCATCCAATCCGAAAAAAGTGGGAATTTTTACAAGCCGGAAAAACTGGAGTTTCAATGGCTCTTTGGACGGTTGTAATTCATTTGGACCAAAAATTGTCCAACCCACTTGCATAAGATCCGAAATTGTACAACCCAATTTTTTTTTTTCCAAACTCCAAATTTCATATTTCATATTTTTAATAAATTTGAATTTTTGCCTACATCCATAATTTGGATCGCGTACAATCCGGAAGTTTGAGAAATGGTCCACACCGGGTAGGAACCGTCCAATCCGAAAAAAGTGGG
>NC_135920.1:15916699-15919199 GCF_964058835.1 Carex rostrata | reverse complement strand
TTCGGGTCACTTTTGCCCAACGTTAGCCGCTTCCGCTTGCCGCTGGACTGTTTTCGGGCCAATTTCCACCGACTCTTGGCCGTATCCGCTTAGTTTTCCCCAACGCGTGGCCGCATCCGCTTAGTTTTCCCCCGCTGAACTGTTTTCGGGTCAGTTTTGCCCAACGTTAGCCGCTTCCGCTTGCCGCTGGACTGTTTTCGGGCCAATTTCCACCGACTCTTGGCCGTATCCGCTTAGTTTTCCCCAACGCGTGGCCGCATCCGCTTAGTTTTCCCCCGCTGAACTGTTTTCGGGTCAGTTTTGCCCAACGTTAGCCGCTTCCGCTTGCCGCTGGACTGTTTTCGGGCCAATTTCCACCGACACTTGGCCGCATCCGCTTAGTTTTCCCCAACGCGTGGCCGCATCCGCTTAGTTTTCCCCCGCTTAACTGTTTTCGGGTCACTTTGTCCCAACGTTAGCCGTTTCCGCTTGCCGCTGGACTGTTTTCGGGCCATTTTCCACCGACTCTTGGCCGTATCCGCTTGGTTTTGCCCAACGCTTGGCTGCTTCCGCTTAATTTCCCCCAGCTGAACTGTTTTCGGGTCACTTTTGCCCAACGTTAGCCGTTTCCGCTTGCCGCTGGACTGTTTTCGGGCCATTTTTCACCGACACTTGGCCGTATCCGCTTAGTTTTCGCCAACAATTGGCTGCATCCGCTTAATTTTCCAAGCTATACTGCTTTCGGGTCAGTTTTGCCCAACGTTAGCCGCTTCCGCTTGCCGCTGGGCTGTTTTCGGGCCATTTTCCACCCACGCTGGCACCGACGGGGCCATGTACACCCACGCGCGTGTACATGAGGGGGCACCCATTTTTGAAAACCTTGCCCCCCTATAGGGGAATATGCATTTTGAGGCTCTAGCCACGCCCAGGGTTACCACCCCCTGAAAATCCCCCAAGTCAAAATCACCCATGTAAAATATTCAAAAAAATCTCAAAAAATCACAAAAAATTTATAAAATCAAATAAATTCAAAAAAAAAAAAAAAATTTCAAAAATTCAAAAAAAATTCAAAAAATTCAAAAAAATTCAAAAAAATTCAAAAATTTCAAAAATTCAAAAAAAGTCCAAAAACCCAAAAAAACTTCAAAAATTTCAAAAATTCAAAAAAATTTCAAAAAAAATTTCAAAAATTTGCCCCGCTGAACTGTTTTCGGGTCACTTTTGCCCAACGTTAGCCGCTTCCGCTTGCCGCTGGACTGTTTTCGGGCCAATTTCCACCGACTCTTGGCCGTATCCGCTTAGTTTTCCCCAACGCGTGGCCGCATCCGCTTAGTTTTCCCCCGCTGAACTGTTTTCGGGTCACTTTTGCCCAACGTTAGCCGCTTCCGCTTGCCGCTGGACTGTTTTCGGGCCAATTTCCACCGACTCTTGGCCGTATCCGCTTAGTTTTCCCCAACGCGTGGCCGCATCCGCTTAGTTTTCCCCCGCTGAACTGTTTTCGGGTCAGTTTTGCCCAACGTTAGCCGCTTCCGCTTGCCGCTGGACTGTTTTCGGGCCAATTTCCACCGACCCTTGGCCGTATCCGCTTAGTTTTCCCCAACGCGTGGCCGCATCCGCTTAGTTTTCCCCCGCTGAACTGTTTTCGGGTCACTTTTGCCCAACGTTAGCCGCTTCCGCTTGCCGCTGGGCTGTTTTCGGGCCAATTTCCACCGACACTTGGCCGCATCCGCTTAGTTTTCCCCAACGCGTGGCCGCATCCGCTTAGTTTTCCCCCGCTTAACTGTTTTCGGGTCACTTTGTCCCAACGTTAGCCGTTTCCGCTTGCCGCTGGACTGTTTTCGGGCCATTTTCCACCGACTCTTGGCCGTATCCGCTTGGTTTTGCCCAACGCTTGGCTGCTTCCGCTTAATTTCCCCCAGCTGAACTGTTTTCGGGTCACTTTTGCCCAACGTTAGCCGTTTCCGCTTGCCGCTGGACTGTTTTCGGGCCATTTTTCACCGACACTTGGCCGTATCCGCTTAGTTTTCGCCAACAATTGGCTGCATCCGCTTAATTTTCCAAGCTATACTGCTTTCGGGTCAGTTTTGCCCAACGTTAGCCGCTTCCGCTTGCCGCTGGGCTGTTTTCGGGCCATTTTCCACCCACGCTGGCACCGACGGGGCCATGTACACCCACGCGCGTGTACATGAGGGGGCACCCATTTTTGAAAACCTTGCCCCCCTATAGGGGAATATGCATTTTGAGGCTCTAGCCACGCCCAGGGTTACCACCCCCTGAAAATCCCCCAAGTCAAAATCACCCATGTAAAATATTCAAAAAAATCTCAAAAAATCACAAAAAATTTATAAAATCAAATAAATTCAAAAAAAAAAAAAAATTTCAAAAATTCAAAAAAAATTCAAAAAATTCAAAAAAATTCAAAAATTTCAAAAATTCAAAAAAAGTCCAAAAACCCAAAAAAACTTCAAAAATTTCAAAAATTCAAAAAAATTTCAAAAAAAATTTCAAAAATTTGCCCCGC